>NC_136007.1:28722837-29024087 GCF_048128805.1 Centroberyx gerrardi | reverse complement strand
TGCGTGAACGCGCTGGTGACGTCGTTCAAGGAGACCATCTTGGCCGAGTGTCCAGGCATGATCAAACGAAATGAGACAGAGAGTGAGTACGGCAGGACCGCTCCCGCCAAAGGCTCAGCCAGCTCAGGTTTGCACAAGGAAACGGCCCTGTCCAAAACCACCTCGTCCAGCACCTTTTAAACCTGTAGAACACCCATTTGTGTCACCACCTCTGTCTGACATTAATGTCTGATCATACACTGAGCATGTCTGTCCCGATCAGTGTCTAGACTGTAATAACCACCCATCATGTGTCCCGGGGCTGTACTTCTAACCACAGTGTGTGTCCGTGATAACGTCACCATATGTAATGGAGTATCTGTGTAAGTCTGTGCTTTTGCAGTATGGTTTGAAAATAGACAAAGGGCATCCAGTAGGGTATTTTAAAGCCCTTTTAACCCATCTTCTGTTAATTTTAAAACAATGCAGCTGACAAATGGATTAGCTTAGTATTCAGTACATCACATCAAGCAAAGGGTTCTCCATTTTGCTATTTCATTTCTCATACCGTTTTGTTTAACTCTGAGATGTAGCAGGGAATATATTTTTGTTTTATTTGTGTGTTAAGTTGCTCTTTAAGGGCTTATAATGTAACTGCAGCAATTAGTCACCCTTACCACCAGGCTACTGTGGACTCTTCCTAGCTCAGAATCCCAGTTTCTCCAGTATGTGACTGCAGTGCTTTTTCCTCCGTCGCAGAGTTGCACCTGATGTTCTCTCTGATGGACAAGGTGCCCAGCGGCATCGAGCCCATGCTGAAGGACCTGGAGGAGCACATCATGAGCGCTGGCCTGGCTGATATGGTGGCCTCAGCGGAGACTATCACCTCTGTGAGTGTCACATACATGCAAACATGTAAACTGATCAGGTTGGAAAATGAACACCAGCTTGTCTACCGCACCAGCCAGTTTTGCAGGTGAACAGCTATTACTTGTAGGTCCTGCTTGATTCTGAAAACCTACAACAGTAACATGGTTGGTGAATTTTGGGATCTACCAACCAGTGTGGTCAATAAAGAAAAACATTACTGGCCTGCCCTGATACTGATGCAGTAACTTGACTTGCATATTTTCAAACTTGAAGATTCTTATGCATAAGGTATGTGGACAGACGTCTTAATTCTCTGACACACCAACAGGGCCTATCTTTGCTTATGCTACTTGTGCTTCTTTGTAACAGGACTCAGAGAAATATGTGGAGCAGCTGCTCACCTTGTTTAACCGCTTCAGCAGACTGGTGAAAGAGGCCTTTCAGGATGACCCACGCTTCTTGACGGCTAGAGACAAAGTGAGCCCGACTTTTACTAACTTGTCCAGTAACAGTATCACGCCATTTGTAGGATACACCTGTTGGCAAATGTGCTTCATTGACTGCAATGCTGTTGTTCTATCCTCTTTGCAGGCATATAAAGCTGTCGTGAATGATGCCACTATATTTAAATTAGAACTTCCTATGAAGCAGAAAGGGTATGATATGCTCATTGTATATATACATTTTGTCCCTTTACTGATGAAGGCAGTGATGTGTGGCCGCCGTGTTGACGCTCCGCTCCTCTCTCTCCTGTGTTTTTCAGGGTAGGTTTGAAAACCCAACCGGAGTCCAAGTGTCCAGAGCTGCTGGCCAACTACTGTGACATGCTCTTGAGGAAGACCCCACTAAGCAAGAAGCTCACCTCTGAAGAGATAGAGGCCAAGCTCAAGGAAGTGGTACGTTTTGGGGTGTTTGGGCGAGTCCTTCTTGGAAACGTCCGTTCAAAGAATTGTGGGCCAAACCAAAAGATTGGCGCAGTCCTTTAACATTTCCTCATGGGCTTCAACTACAGATTGCTAATTTGGAATGCGCTATATTTGAGATGTTTATGTGTGCTCTTCTTAGCTGTTAGTGCTGAAGTACGTCCAGAACAAAGACGTGTTCATGCGGTACCACAAAGCCCACCTGACCCGCCGGCTCATCCTGGACATCTCGGCAGACAGCGAGATAGAGGAGAACATGGTGGAGTGGCTCAGGGTATGATCTGTGTGGGTGGGTGTGAGAGAGCGAGGCATAGCAGTATTCAGTATTCACTTGTTTGTCTACTGGTCTGAAAAGTTGTTTATTGCTCAGGTCAGTAATGTTAAATATAGTCAAAAAAGTAAGTTTCATTTGATATCACCCGCCATTGACTGGCTATCTGTGCTATCTATCTGTCATGTATCGTAATAGGAAGTAGGAATGCCAGCTGACTATGTCAACAAGCTGGCCAGGATGTTCCAAGACATCAAGGTGTCAGAAGACCTCAACCAATCCTTCAAAGAAATGCACAAACATAACAAGCTTGCTTTACCAGGTAAGGTATACGATTAGAGAATAGCAGTGAGCGTGCATTACACTTACATTAGTTTATATTCTCAGTGCAAGTGACAAAGTCCTCAGAAGAAAGTAAGGAGGGAGGAACAGGTAGAGGGGAGGGGGGAGAAGAGAGGAGAAAGTGGTAAACAGTGTCTGGGTGTTGCAAGTAAATTATTAGATTTGAATGGATAAGAAAATAAAATGGTGGTCAGAAACATTGCACAGAGCAATAACCAAAGCCTCGGGGGTGTTTATAACAAAAGTCCAAAAAAGGTAATAGGTTCTATTTCTATTTAATATGTTTCTATTTCCTTTTTTGGACATACTTACTACCTGAATGATGACTGAAATGAATCTGCACAGACGGACTTTATAGTGAAAGATTTGTATTCAGTAGTCGAAGTTTCGGGATTTCAGAAATATTTTACTTAAAAGCAACAACGTTGTTACAGTCATCAAAAACGTATACAGATGAAAACTTAAATTGGGAGCTGCAAGGTAAGTCGACTTCAATTCAAAGTTTCTGCTAAAACAGGACGGACCTGATGTCTCACTTCCTTGTATGTTCCCCTGCAGCGGACTCTGTCAACATTAAGATCCTGAATGCCGGTGCGTGGTCGAGGAGCAGCGAGAAGGTCTTTGTATCCCTACCTACAGAACTAGAGGATCTGATACCAGAGGTAGAGGACTTCTACAAGAAGAACCACAGTGGCAGGAAGCTTCACTGGCATCACCTCATGTCCAATGGCATTGTGAGTCCTATAGATCTGCTCGGATAAAAACACAAATGCACATAGATACACTTAGAAAGCTACATGATTGGGTCATCCTGTCTCTAGAAACACTCAGAATTGACCTCATCTGCCTGTTTGCATGTTGTTCATACTTTAATTTGTAGTTTGACAGTCACACTAAAATCTTACATTGCATTTATCAACCTTGTATGTTCATGTTAATAAGAGTGTGCTTATTCACGTGAGTAGTTCATTAACTAAATTCAATCCCAATGCGTCAGTATTATTTTTGGTGTTCCAACAGTCATATTTTCTTAGTCACTCTGTTAAAGTACCTGGCAGATTTGACCAAACTGGACCTCCTTCATCCATCTGTCCAGATCACTTTCAAGAATGAAGTTGGCCAGTATGACCTGGAGGTGACCACGTTCCAGCTAGCCGTGCTGTTTGCCTGGAACCAGAGGCCCAGGGAGAGGATCAGCTTTGAAAACCTCAAGCTAGCCACGGAGCTGCCAGATGCCGAACTGCGACGCACTCTCTGGGTAAGAGGAGGGAGGTCCGGGGCAGGGAAAATGTTGCGAGACAAGTGCTGCTGATAAAACTGCTAAAACTCATCGGCAGGGTTAGAGTGATGTTATGGGGTTAGGGTTACCCCCTTTTGATCAGTTCTGATCCATCATGTTTTTCTCCATCTTCCCAGTCTCTGGTGGCGTTCCCCAAACTCAAGCGGCAGGTGTTATCGTACGACCCGGTGGTGGCTTCACCCAAAGACTTTGCGGAAGGAACACTATTCTACGTCAACCAGGAGTTTTCTCTGATGTAAGGAACGTTGTAAATGTAGTCGTAAAAGTCAGTTTGCTCAACATACCTCTTCTCTTGACATGTGCAGTGACTCAGCACATTTTGTTTTTTTAATCCAACCTCACAGAAAAAACTCAAAGGTTCAAAAAAGGGGGAAGATTAACCTGATTGGTCGGCTGCAGCTCACCACAGAGCGAATGAGAGAGGAGGAGAACGAGGGTATCGTCCAGCTCAGGATACTAAGAACACAGGTATGGAGAACAGTTCACTGCATGTAGGATTAGATACTGTTTGTCTGGCCGCTGGAATGTAACACCACCCACTGTGAATAAATAGTCTGACGTTTCCATTTCCCATCATTGAGTTTCACATATAAAACAAATCACGCTCTTTCTCACCCTCCTTCCCATTCCCCAAATCCAGGAGGCCATAATCCAGATCATGAAGATGAGGAAGCGCCTCAACAACGCCCAGCTGCAGACGGAGCTGGTGGAGATCCTAAAGAACATGTTTTTACCACAGAAGAAGATGATCAAGGAGCAAATGGAGTGGCTGATAGAGCACAAGTACATAAAACGGGATGAGACCGACATAAACACCTTCATCTACATGGCGTAGCACAACACAGCACATTACGAAGACTCGTGTCGACTGTGGTTTCGGTGGGTCAGGCCTGATGGACACTAGAATACTTCCAGGCCCCCTTCCTCCATATATATAAAAAAAAAAAAAATGTCTTGTGCAGGGAGGCATGAATTTAAGACTGAGACCTATTTAAAAAAAAACAAAAAAAACAGTGGAACTTCCTGCCTTAAAATTGTATAAAGAAAAAAGAAAAAGTCTGCACCAAGCGTTTTATAGTTGTTTCGAGTTGGAGGGAGTTTCCTCGCTGTCCAGAGAGGCTGTAATTGTCCGTTTTTGATGCCATGGTGTCTCCCCGCCACCGTGATGGCCAGTCACCCCGGTAGCCCCCCCCCCGCAACACTCCCACCGAATGCTTGTGCGAGTCTAAAGGCATGCTGAGAGGAAGAAAACGGAAGAACCTCGGCTCTCACAGTACCCGCAGTCCGGTTTTAATCCAAGTCGAACCCAGAACATGTGAACCTTGACCAAAATGTGTCCCTGTCCGTTGTGACACAGAGAGGATGCTGCTTTAACGCAACGTGTTGAAGCAGCGATGGCGGTGACTCTCTGCGGTCTCAGGTAGAGTGATCAAACACGCAATCTGGACATTCAGTACGTAAAGAGCCAGAAAAAAAGCACTTCACTGTTTTCAGAACGGAAACAGACAGTGAGTGGAGCCAATTCCAAAACTTCTCAAGCCTCTGCCCCTAGGTAACGAGTAGAATATGGAAAAAATAGCATATTGCTATACAAAATATGAAATCCATTTTGAGCTACCAGATGTGCCCAGGGGCTAGAGGTGGAATAGGAATTGAACCAGCAGCTCCCTTATGTTGGCTACACCCCTCCTTTCTGCAGGTAGCCTGGGAGAAGAGGGTGAGGTCAGTATTACACGTTAACTACTACAATTCAAAGCTATAGGAGAGTGTACAATGGGATGTGAATATTGAAATGATTAAATAAACAGCACCTTATTATAAAACACACAGGCTTGTCATTCATCCTATTATGCGCTTACAGCAGACAAACCATCATCTTTTTTGGTCGGCATATATCTAATCTCTAATTTTTTTAAATCTGAAATTTGAATAATGTTTAGCTAATACGATGTTCAAATCATCTGAATCTGAATCCTCCTCTGGCCAGATCTGATTACACATGGTATATAATGAATTGTGCTGCATTTTAAATGCAGATAATTTTTCTCTGTGCCTCCCTTTGCTGATCTGAAGTTCGGGAGTGCCTAAGCATGTCAGCTGTTTCTTTATACCCAGCTACCTCAACAGGAGTGATTTGTGTATGTGTGTGTGCCTGTGTGTACATATATACACATGCATATGTGTAGGTATACAGCTTGGACAGTGCCTTCAGAAAGTATTCAACCCCTCAACTTTTTCTGCATTTTGTGGTGTTACAGCCTGAAATGGATTAAAAATGGACTAAATCAAGATTTCTTAAATCACTGATTCAAGCAAAATAGCCCATAATGTTAAAGTGGATGTATTTATTTACATCTTTTTTTCACAATCAATTAAAAATGAAAGGCTGAAATGTTTTGGGTCAGAATAGTATTAAATATTCAACTCTTATGCAGTGACAGTCCAAGCTACGGTAAAGTGCATCCAAATTCCTTTGAATGTCCTTGAGATTTCTCCAGAACTTTATTGGAGTCGACCTGTGGACAATTCAATTTACTGGACGTGATTTAGAAACAAACACTTACGTCTGTATAAGGTGCTACAGGTGCATGTCAGAGCAGAAACTCTACCATGAAGTCCAACTGACCATGAAATTCAGTGACAGAATTGTGAAGAGGCATAGATCTGGTGAAGGTGTAAAACAACTTCTGTTGGGAGTTCAAAAGTTCACAGAAGGCTCCATCATTACGAAAAATATGGAACTAGCCAGGCTCTTACTGAAAGTTCAATCAAACTGAGCAAAAGGACAAGAAGGAGCTCGGTCAGTCAATAAGCCAAGGACCACTCTGACTGTACGAAAGAGTTCCTTGGCTGTGATGGGAGATTTTACCAGAAGGATAACCGTTAGTGCAGCACTTCTGGGCTGAATGGAGGAGTCCGCGGAAGGAAGGCACTCCTGGGAAAAAAAGGCAAGTTGTAAATGGTAGTGACTCAGTGACTCTGAGAGCATGAGTCAAAAGATTCTGTGGTCTGATGAAATGAAAATTGACCTCTTTGTGTGTAATACAAGTGCTATGTCTGACATAGTGTGGGCACAAATCATCACCCTTCTAACAGCTTCCCTACCACGGAACATGGTGATGGCAGCATTGTCTTGTAGGGGGACTTTTCAGCAGCAGGGACTGGGAGGCTTGTAAGGTTTGTGGGAACAATGAATGGAGGCGAACTTGCTTCAGAGGTCAGTAGAGACTGACAGGAAAGTGAGGGCAGAGGGGGGATGACATGCAGCAAGGGCAAGGGCCAGATTGGAACCCATTCCACTGTGATTAGGATTCGCCTTAATGGTATACGCTCTACCGGTTGAGCCACCGGGGTGCTGTGACACTGTATATCTTTTGCACCACAAGTAAAGTGTAGTACAGCCCAGGCCTCTCATTCCCTGGCATCCATCCACCACCACCTCTTGAGGGGTCCCAAGACGTTCCCAGACAAGCGGAGAGATATAATCCCTCCAGCGTGTCCTGGGTCTTCCCTGAAGCCTCCTCCCAGTCAGATGCACCTGGTACACCTCCAAAGGGAGACGACCAGGGGGCATCCTTGTTAGATGCCCGTACCACCTCAGCTGACTCCTTCTTACCTTACCCTTCTCACCCTATCACAAAGCGTGAAACCTGCAACCTGACGGAGAAACCTAATTTCCACTGCTTGCATCCGTGACCTTGTTCTTTCAGTCGCTACCCAAAGCTTGTGACCATAGGTGAGGTTTGGGACGAAGATTGACATGTAAATAGAGAGCTTTGCCTGGTAACTCAGCTCCTTCTTCACCATAACGGTCGGATAGCGTTGCAGCATTACTGCAGCCGCTTCACCCATCCGCTGGTGAATCTCACGGTCCCTCTTACTCTCAAGACCCCGAGATACTTGAACCCCTACACTTGGGGCAGTTGCCGCATTGTTCCTCCTGAATCCGAGGTTTGACTACCAGTCCGAGTCTCCTTTCCAGCACCCCATAGGCTTTCCCAGGCAGGCAAGTGTGATCTATCAATAGAAAGACACCTTCCGGTCCTCTTTTTTAAATATGGGGACCCCCACACCTGTCTGCCAATCCTGAGACACTGTCCCTGACCATCCATGCGAGATGAGGAGGCATGTCAGCGCCCCAGAATCCTCTGGAACTGTCTTCTGTACAGAAGGCGTGTCTGTCGGGTTCAGGAGTTCCTCAAAGTGCTCTTTCCAACGATATCCCCAGCGTTACCCCATCCTTGCTGAAGACAGCCTGGACAGTGCCCCGCCTTCCCTTCCCGAGTCGTCAAGTTGTTTGAGGCCACCTGGAAGTCCTTTTCCATGGCCTCTCTGAACTCCTCCCATGCCCAGGTTTTTGCTTCTGCAACCGCTGCAGCTGTGGCCCTCTTGGCCTGCTGGTACCTCTGCGATGAATCAGGTGTCCCCCATGCCAACCAGGCATGGCCGACCACCATTTTCAGCTTGACAGCCTCCCTCACCACTGGTATTTCAAGATCTAAAGAAAATCATCCGTTGAGGACTGAACCTTTATACTTCTCAACTTCAGCGCAGCGACAAAACCACTCGATCTCGACCATGGCAGTCGCATGGTTAAAGAGAAGTCTGGACATGTAATGAATGGGACTTGAACCGAGCATCATAAAATGTGCTTTCATGTAGCATAAGCTCTTGACCAACAAGGAAGACAGAAGAGAAATGGAAACTGAGACTTTATCTCTTTCAGTCTCTGAATGTACCTTCCACATGATCACTTTTTCATCACTAACTACTCAATTTTTCCAATTTTATCTTGCTGGAAATTCATTTGGGTATAAACACTCAGCTCTTACACTTGTGTGTAATGTTGTTCCTTATTCCAATATACCAATTAAACAGTGCTATTGTTTTTGCTGGCAGCTGGTTCAGAAGTCAACAGTGACTATTACATCAGTCATTACTCTCAGCTGGAAGACTGAGAGGCTTCCTCAATGCATATTTCAACTTTATTATGTAGCACCCTCTGCCATGAACATATATAAGCCTTCTGAAATTATTCTTTTTAAAATGTATTTTATTATTTTTATTTTAATTCCCAACAAGGCAAAAGTTAAAAACATGCGAAGACGTTTTGTAGATAAAGGGAGTTTCTTGAAAAATGTAAATGAAAGCACTGTGCATGGGACAGTCATGAGTTTATTCAGAATTAGTGCCACAATATTATGGCACCAGCTTCAGATCTGAGCTCATAAAACTCAATAGTACTGTCTGCTGAATTCTCATTAAGTGTTGCGTGTAAGCAGTTTGGTTTGGTTGTACAGCTAAGGTTATGTTTGCATTACCAATTTAAGGAGAATAGACAACCTTGATTCCTGAAAAAAAATTCTCTTCTTTGAGACAGTAGATGGTGCTAGAGCACTGGCCAACCCGGAATAGCATGGGGAGTGGGGGGGTTTGTCTTATTTTAAAATAATTTTAACTGTTTTTATTCAGCGAGACAGTGTGCAAAATGCATTACCTCTACAAAAAAGTGTTAAACTAAAACCTATCTTGATTTTTTTTTTTTTTTTAAACTGTCTCTGTCCCAGTTCTGCTAGAGGCAGCTCCGTTACTTCACACCAAGAATCAGTTTTATTGGCCAAGTAAGTTTGCACATACAAAGAATTCAACATGGTGGGAAAGTAGTATATAAGTATAAGTAGCCTAGTGTATAAAAGTATATATTAAAAAAATTGAAATTTAGGAAATGGTCTCTTTTCTATACAGAATGCACATGGTTCTCTCTTGGATCCTGACTGATTGCACTGATAGGAATCTATGGAATCAGAAATAAAAGAAAACAAACTAAACAGAAATATATACAGATCCAGAGAATATCACAATGGGTTCTGGGTGTTTTGAACACTGCAGGGGAAAAGGAGTGAAAAGCAACTGCACACATGACTTGGCATGGTATAAACAGAGTAAAAATAGATACACATATATAGCTATGCAGCCAGAACAGAGCTGAGTATAAGAACTGACTATAGGATAGTAGATGCAGGTTGCATTAAGTCATTCTGTGTTAGTGCCTGGCCAGTTAGGACCTCTTAATTAATGGAAAAGATGGGATTTTTTTGGTGGGGAAGCTCTCCCCAAAGCCCCAGGGTTAGATTGCCATTGATTTCCCAGCCAGCACTGACTTGAGAGGGATCCGAGTGGAGGGAGAAAGTAACAGTGGGGAAGGTTCTGGTGGGAGTCAGTCCTGGGTATTTCTGGTCCCAGAGGTGAGCCATGACACCTCTCCGCTGTCTCTGCCATTGATTCTGTGTGAGTGTAAGATGGAGCCCGTGGTTTCCCACCGGTCACAGACTTTCCAAAATGTCACGCGATATTGAGAGGAGTAGAGTCAGTCAGGGAAGTCTGTTTTTCAGGTTTATGTTCCTTTTAGCCACCAAGTGAAATTGCAAGGGCAATACAGAATTGATAGGACAAGGTGGGAGGGGGGAATTTGGTCACAATTGTGAATGGTGATACCCATCTACAAATTGTGCTGTCAGTATCATCCACCTCTAATATGATGGATATGAAGCAGTTTGATTGATTCCATATTTAGCCTAGTGTAGAATTAATTAATACTACACTGGTTGTCTATGAGAAGCCTTTAACCTGAATTGATTCTAATTCCATACTTTGATTGGATTCCACACAAGTATGTTTTATTATTTTCACTATTAAATGCTGCTTCAGAGGCTTTCCCACAATGCCAAGAATACAATTCTGGGGGAACCACTCAATACTTTTTTTTTTCTTTTTTTTTGCACGGAAATTGGTTTGATAATTGTTTAAATTACTGATTAAAAGTAAAAAGTGTGTCAGTCGTTACATTATAAGTTACTACACAGAATAAAAGCGTCCACCTAATGGAACATGTAAACGTTTGTCATCTAATATTTCTGATTTCCCTGTAAGGTGAATAGCTTAATATAATAAGTGAATATCCTCATGCAATATTTCAATATTTTGTTACTGGTAATGATTGTGATTTATTTTTCTCTCTCGAAAAGCATAATAAAGTCTATATCACAAAAAAGAAAAAGAAATGGACGTTTTGGAATATTTTGAGCTGTCAAATAGCAGCGTTGAGACAACTGGAAGACTGTAATTAGGTGGATAGCTTTTGTTAATTACAACATATTGCATCCTCTTATTTCTGACAAAAGGATTACAGCAGGCCTACTCGCTTTGCGCATGCTCAGTCTGTAGCCCCCCCCCCCCCCCCCCCCCCCCCCCCCCCCCCCCCACCTCACCTCCATCCCCTCCGCGCGCAGGCTCCTCCTTGGCGGTGCGCGTGAGGACCAGTGTCAAGACAGCAGGCATAAATAATAAACCTTCCGGTCATTACCGCCAAAATAAAACCCTTGTTGAGGAACTCATTTCAAATATATATAGAATATATTTATGGAGAAATCTGTGGTAAATGATACTAGTCTACTTTTTTGGAATTCGTCCATTTTTTACAACATATATTAATAGCCAAATAGGCCTCTGCAAGATCCCACCTGTACAAGGTATGTTCAATTTGTAATGCCTAATCAAATTACAAAAAATATTCAGTCACACGTTTTGCGCTTTTATTTTGAAAGCCATACTTCATTACGTCCGGTTTTACACTGTCTGTTCCCCGGCAGCTTGACGCCGCTGAGGAGAGGAGAGAGAGGAGCTCCGCCAGCGGACCGGAGAGAGAGCGGGGTGAGGAATCCCAGCAGCCCCTGGAGAGTGAGAGCCGGACTGGCCGGACCCCCGGAGGAGGACCCGAGAGAGAACCACGTCGCCACGGGAGAGGCCTCTGTACAGGTAACAGTACCGGAGAATCGGTTCGTACCACTTCCCAGGCAGGTGGTTTCTAACGGCTGCTGGTGATGGAGAGGCGACGGCTGGCGAGCAGCATGAAGCGGCTTGTTAAATCCAGGAGCTCCGAGATCCTATTACTTACTTACTGTAGCCGCCTGATGTATGGCCTCTCTGTCCGGGATTGTGCTGCCGATATAACCGGGAGGGAGGGGGGGTGTTTATTAAACCGGCGTGCTTTACCGAAGTGAAATGGGTTTATCTCCATGGATTTGCTTTGCGCCAAAATAGCGGCATAGGTCGGCTACCAGAACCGCTGTTTCCCCTTTACTGCCCCTATGTGATGTATGCTGTTGAGCCTATTTTCCTGTTCATTAGACATGGGCGTCAATTGGGTATGGCAAGGTGTGGCATTCACCATACTTTACTAAATGAGTCCAAATGTTATCTTGTTGTTTTTACCATTATAGTGGAGAGCAAAGATAAAGCCAGATGTCTATTTGGAAGCCATATAAACGCACAACAGGGGGAGCATTCAGCACCAGTGTTCCCTCTTAAGCTGATAGTTTGGTGACCTAAGACAAATAATTTATCACACTGACCAAATAATAATATCTTGTCTGTCGTCAGTCATTGATCCACTTGCAAGAGGTTTGCAAGTTTTGGTGTCAGTTGATGTTAGGTGCAGGGACTTTGTCATCTGCCTGCCCCTATCTGATGTTGTTGAGCCTGTTTGCCTTTGCATGGGGATGGATCGGCGCTTGCAGTGGTAAATGATTTCAGAAGTATGTTGTTGCACAGAGGACCAAGTTGGGAGTGAATGCACATAGACTGTGTCCATGCGTATACCCCAAAATCTGGCTATTAGCCTAGTATAGTGGTTCCCAAAGTGGGGTCTGGAGACTCCCAGGGGCCCTTGAAGGAGTAAAATGAGGAGTGATGAGTTTAATGTCACTACAATTCACTAGAAATTATTCCAATTAGAGAATGTAAAAGAGTGACTATTTTAGGCCAATCATAGGTTTCACTTTCACCACCATTATCACCCTATGTGCAGTGCAGATGGTTCTGCTATTCAATACTTAATCAACAACCACTAGAATCTTCCCATATGGGTCCCTGGGACTCAATCTGATCAGATGGGGGTCCCTGACTGGCAGCACAGAGTCACACTCAGCCCAGCCTTAGTCCACCTCAAATGAGGCTCTTGAAAATGGAAAATAACCACAGCCTAATATGAGCCTAGTTGGGATGTGGGCCATTTGTCAAACCATATGCCATCATTAGCTGGAGAGAGAGTAATATGATCAAACCTAGAGAAAAATCTCTATAGTATTCTCATAGGAACTCATGAGAGAGTCTGCAGTATTCAATAATGAGTTTATAGTGATCTATTAATGGTGTTTCCTGTCTCCTATGGAAATTCCTGTAGGATATTCTCTATAGTTTATAGTTTTACTGTGATATTTGGATAGTATCCTTTGAAAACATGTTTCTTTATTGTAAAGGGAGAGTGCAGGTGGAATGAATCGGAGGGAACCAAAAGTCTTTCCCCTTACATAAACAAATCCCGGCGATGTTGCCTCGTAGCAGGCGAGCGAACGACGGCTTCATTCAAATGCGCGGCGGATCGCGAGGTAGCGGGAATTAAGCGGAGAGCGTCCAGCCGGCTAGACTTTTAAGCAGAGGAAAGTGACTTTCAGTGCAGGTGTCGTATGTCATGGCCAAGCCTACAGTAGAGCTGGCAGGGGGAGAAGACACTGCAGAGGGGGAGATCACGATGCTGGGAGGAGGAGGATGGGATGCTGGGATAGCCCTCCTCCCTGATGCGGGAGGGAGGATGGATGAGGGATGGTCTGGTGCACCCCTCCCTCTCTCTCTGCCTCTCTCTCTCCCTCTCTCTCTGTCTCTCTGGTATACTGGTGCATTACTGCTCGCTCCCGGTTCACTTCTCGGAGTGTAATCAGTCTGTCAGCAGAAGCAGACTCAATCAGTCATCCCGCCCCCCCCCCACACACACACACACACACACACACACCCCCACCCCAACACACACACACCACCACCCTCACCCCTAACACTCACTCTCCCGATCTCTTGACCAGAAAACAACCACAATCTGCTGCCTGCTGTGTAGCCTCTTTCTCACGCACTACTGCCCTGATTCTCTGTTTTGCGAACAATTCTAATCATGACATCTAATGGGAAAAACGGAGACGACAGCAACGCATCTGTACAATACAAGCAATGTAACTGGAGAGGGGGTATGGGCACAAGAGAAGGACAAGAGAGTGAGAAATTTGTAGTAAATTTACAGTATGTTTTTCCTAATGAAAAATCACTATAGTATTCCTATAGGGACTTATAGTGCATCTGTGCTCTATAGTGAGTTTATAGTGGCCTTATTGTTCTTTATCTCCGATGGTATCACGATAATATTGCTGTAGGATATATGTAATTAATCGTTTGTCTGTGGTATTTGTATATTCATTCTAGAATTTGTTAAAGGGTTCATAATGCAAGCATAACATACATGTATAAGCACTTAACTAAGAAGAACTGGTGTATTTTTCTGTGGAAATTGGTTGACGCTTTCTTCAAAGTCTGATTAAAAGCCTCAGTCTTTACATTTATTAGGGTGCAATCACAACTACGGTTTGTTTCCTTTGGGCCGAACCATAGAGGAAAAGGTTATATTGTTGCATTTTTGTATTTGGTTTGTTAAGGTTCACGTTGCCCAATTACAAGCCAACCAGGACTTGTAAACAAAAGTCACATGGACTCTTAAGGAGCTTGTTTATTGGACAGAGTTTGGTAGCCTGTCATCCAATGAAGTTAGAGATGTTGGTGGCAGCAGGGGGAGTCAATTCTGATTTCAGTCTCTGTAACTTGAAGCATGTCAGACTTGTCTGTGCTCTTAAGTCATAATTCACCTTCTCTGCTTCATACCAGTTAAGAAGACATGAAGAAATAGCTGAGTATGAGCATCAGTCCAGACTGTGGTTTGCCCTCATTTATTTTATTTTATTTTGTTATGAATATGCACACTGTTGCTTCCCTCAGCCTTCCAACTGATTAACAAATGCTTTTTAGCCCAAACAGCTCTTGGGCATTCCCAAACTGAGCAAATACTGCACATAGGCTGTAAACACAAAACTGCTTTGCTAACTCTGTATTCTATAATTTGGGCAATGACTATTATTATCCATCTGCCATGGGAGTCCATTTGAGTATAATGAACCTTAAAATCCCAACCACTTTTTTTTAGGCATTTTCATCACTTCTCTTTTTTTGAGCTATGATAATAGTAGTCAGTATTCCACCCAATCCCATCCTTGGTCACTGAATCCATGTCCTGCAAATCCTCTATAAATTATAGTATTACATTTTTAGCAAGGTGAAAATAGCTAAGCTTTTTTGATCCAGTAGCCTAGTTGGCAACTGAATTTCATACCTTGAACTGTTGTCACCCTCCCTTTTGTGTGTCCCATACATAGCTACCATGAAAAACCATCTGTTATTTTAACATTTTGTTAATGTAAGAGCAGGTAGTGCTGATAGTTATACGCTCATGCTCAGCTATTTCTTCATGTGTTCTTAACTGGTATGAAGACCAGAGAAGGATACGGCAAAGAGTGTATCATGCTTAGCTAAAGTGTCCAATAAACAAGCTTTCAACAAAGTTAAACTTTTCCACTATGGTTTGGACCAAAGGAAATTAACTGTAGGTATGAGGTTAGAGAAAGAAATTAAGAGAAATAAAGTAAGCGTTGCATGATTTATCAGAGTTAACAGAGTTAGTCATTCCAAATCAATTGCCTTCCCTCCACTTTCCCATCAGGGTATTGATCATTGTTGGAAAAGGGCTTTTCCCCCTCCCCAACACAGCAACCGATCCCATAGAGACCCCCATCAACCTGCTCATCTGTCTTTCACTCATTTGGGCCTCAGCAGATTATTCTTTATCTTTCTCCGCCAGTCATGACAGCAACATATTATTTCTCATTCTTTGGCGTTTCAGGTCTAGGAATTCTGCCTTCATTTGTCAATCATCTTTTTGTAACGTTTTGTTGAAGCTCTCCTGTATTACGAGAATAAGCTTGTCATTCAAGCCGATGCCATTATAAATGTGAGTAAGAGCCCAGTTTTTGCAGTAAGTCCAACTTTGGCAGTTTTTCTCTCATGCTTACCATCTTTACCTCGGATTTTTCACTCAAGGCTCAAGTCTTTCATGGACATTTAGGATCTGCTGTTGAGATGTATAAAATGTATTGCTGCAGTTCTTCGTTTTTTCAGTATACTTTATTTACATTTGGTGATTCATTAAATAACTAAGTATGATGAACGGTGAGAATGCCGTTTTGCATCCACACCTTGCCAGCCATCTTCAATCTCTCCTTCTTTATCGTCCATTTTCTTTCTTAATGAAAAAATGTCCCCTAAGCAAATTAGCCAGTAGGAACCATTGTATGACCATTCCTGTTTCCAACATTAGGTATCATTTGTATTCTGAGGTTTACTGGACTGCTGCAATGCAATCCTGTTCCCCCCAACAGTGTAGCCAATTTCTGTTTCGTTTCCACTGTATTCCTTCTAATACTTTCCCATCTGTCTCTCTCCTGTCCTCCACTCACAGGAGGGCTGAACTCATACATCATCACAGATAACTTTTCCCCAAACATCTGTCCGCAATCGAACTTCAGCATTTTTTTGCACATACAAGCATCCGTGCCCACCGGTATGCCGGTAACGCTCACGACAACATGCCTAGCCCTAATTCTTATCTTAAAATAAGCAGTTTTGGTTGCCTTCAGTTTTCACAATGCACCAGATATCAAACACCAACTCAGTGAGTTCTTTTTTTAGCGTCTTATTTTGTAATATGGTAGAGTGAATACAAGTTGGAGGAATATTTTTTAGCAGCTGTGAATGTTGCGGATTTCATCTATCTTCATGGGATTACTGCTGCAAAGGCAGGTAGAGTGTCATTTTGGCCCTCAGTTTTTAAGGGAAGTTCTTCTACTTTTGTGAGCAATGAGCATTTAACAAACTGATTAAGGTAAACTAGTTTTAATCTCAGACTGGTCACAGATGAAATAGCCTATGTGCATATGTAAAAAGAAGCAGTTGATAGCCGGATTTCTTCAAAGAAGTAAGAAAATGTCACATCAGTGACAACATCAGAAATTTTCCCCCACTTCTTTGTATTAGGTAGAGCAGAAACGTCAAGCATGGTTAACTTCATTTAGACCAGAGACACATGGCATCCCAAGTTTCCCATCCCATAGTTTGTTAGATGTGTAGAAAGTTTGAAAATGAATAAATGAATCATAACAAGAACGATAATAGCAATGCGGAGCAACCCAGGTCGAAGGAGTCCTTCAGATCTTGAAGAGAATGAAGTCCTCCGTGGTTATAGATGTCACTATATAACACTATATATAACACAAATACCCGCACAAGCAAGTGAACGACATTGAACCAGTTGCAGTCAGAGGATCTCCGACCGTGGCCCGTAGGAACTGTAACAACATCAACAGAACTTGTCTCCTCTACCGCAAGTCTCTGGCACAAACAAAGTGACATTTTCACGATAGAGAGAGAGAGTAAGCTCGCTATTTCATGCAAAACACCAAGAATAGTATTGCTTTGTCATTTGCTATTTTGGGCGGTTCCTCGCTCGTAGCAGCGTCCTGTGTCGCTGAGCTGTTGAAGATGCGAGCGTGGGGTACGCATTTATGAGGTCAATTATTTCGGTGTGATCTGATGCGACGTGAAGCCAGACGGACTTAGTGCCGTTATCCCTAAGCTATTTTACAAATTCATCGAGCCCATTTCAAAATCTGGATCTGAATCTTTAATTATGTTATGGGAGCGCTGAGCTTGAGCTATGGCGATGCCGGGTAGGACCGGGACATAGGATGGTTGGGGACAAATTTGACATACACAATGGGTTTATCCTGAGGCCTAGATGTAGTCCATGGGCTATAGTTTGTTCTGTCTTAAATGTAGCCTTCAGTTCTAATGGAGAGCAATAGGCCTTGTGAACCTTTTAATTCAGTCTAAGTTCCATAAAGGAATGGACCACAGTAGTAGAGCCATACAGTAGCCTCTTAGTATTCATTCTAGCAGGTAATACTGTTGGCGCGCTGTACAGTGCGCATGACAGCATGGTTTTTCCCATTGCAGTCACGAGCCAAGACACCACGCCATCTGTCACATTTAGCTTCCAACTGCGACCTCTTCATTTCCCCAGGAATTTACTTGGTCACTCAGTCAACAGTCAGCCAGCTTGCTTATTCCTCAAAATTGATGTTATTGGATATTTTCGTTAATTAAGGCTGCATTTTTGCTATGCACGGACCTTGAGGTAATGGCAACAACACAGGCCAAGTGTTATTTGTGACCTGGGCTTGTGGACCATCTTCACCTGTTTGTTAGGCTGCTTAAGGGGGCTCTATTACAGGCATACTAATTTCCCTCTATTTATATTCATATATGATCATAGATGTTTAATGGGGACATTGTTAAAATTAGATTTTGTCTGAATGGTTAAATTTCCATCCAGATCTATAGATCCAGTTATCTGCAATTCTGAGAGAGAGAAAGAACTAGATCGCTTGGAGTTGGGACGAATAAATTGGGAGTATGAGCCTGTGAGCATGAATAAATTCACTGCCGATTTGAATGAATTGGAGGGGAGCAGTTGATTGTTATGATAGACAGCTCTCATGGAGCTAATGCTAGCTTATTGTAAGTTTTTTTAACATTAAGTTTAGTTGCAGGACTGCTGTAATGCCACACTCAATGGTAGACGCTGATGTTGGATTTAAGTGTAGGCTTATGTTTTATAATGCTGCCCAGCTGATGTTGGGATTCAACATGTGGGTGTGTTACACATTTGAAGTAGATGAATCTGCTCTCCTTATTCCTTCTCCTGGGTGTCAACGTTTGGTCTTTACGCCCTCAATATAATGTTAGGAAGGTGTTCAGACTTACTGTTGTGCTTTTGATTTGACTTTCATCCATTTGTTTTCTGGTCATTTAATTTCCACCACATGAAGATGAACAAATCAACTAGGCCTAATTAAAAATGACTTCCTTTGATAGTGTTGCCTGGTAGTACTGTGGCATTAAGAGACCTAACTGGCTTTAGTTTTATTACTTGTGTTGTATTGCAGTGTGCACTTAGGAATAGTGTATGCATTTTAAATAATGCAATTACGTTGTGGCTTAGATAAGTCAATTGTACATTGCTGTAGTCTTATGGTAAAGAGAACTGAAAATATGTACATGTTTGCCCAGGTCTCATTCTGTAATAAATGTATTTTATCCTATAGTATTGGATTCTAACTTAATGGATTCAGTCTTTGGAGTCGACCCTTGTCTTTGTGGGAATTGTCCATGATGTTCCTGCACTGGGCAATTTGTCTGCAGTTGTCTCTCATTGCATTCCCATCCCTGCCATGACTGACAAACAACATCAGAGGAACATTTTGTCAGAGTGTATTACAAGAGTTTGAAAAGCTCTAGAGGAAGGCTAACTGTCCCTCCTACACCGTATGAACATCTCTCCCCTGTCTCTTTGTTGGAGCGTAGCATTCGTTACAGGCTGTATGTGCTGAGTCCTACCAATTCTATCAAATGCCTGAAGCAGTTAGATTATACCTAGATCCTTTTTTGTATTCAGTATGTTAGAGTTTCATTACAAAATGCTCTATATCCATTTTGGCAAAGTAATTCTTACCTGATGTTCATTGCTGAATCTAGAGAAAACATAATTACATTCCTTAAATGTTATTCTATTGCAAGTATGGGTATTAACAAACCAAATAACTTAAACTTTTATTTTCATGCCAGCAATCACTTTTTTAAATGGTTTTTATCTCATTTTGGAATGAAATTGTTCAATCATTTACCATACAGTCGATATGACTGGGTGCCTCTGTTGATATAACTTGCACCTCTATCTTATAATTTTTTAGGTGCTTGTTGGCAATTAAGTCAAAAAATTGCAGGCTGTCAAATTAACCTTTAGGACAAGATGTCTGTATTGATCTCCATGCAAATGAGGATTTGTCAAGCCTTGATCCATACCACGTATCGTGACATGGGAAGGTCAATATTGTCAACATGTCAAGTGTACATAGGCCAACTTGTGCTTCTGGAGTTCTCTCACTCGGTGCCACTTGTCTCCGGTCATGCATATGTATGTTGGTGACAGCAGCATGGATGATCGCTGCATTGTCTGTGGTGATGCCGCACGGTTTCCTCTCATTTAGATTCTGTTCTTCCAGCGCTCCAAGCGGCACTTCTGCAATGTTATCTGCGGTGTGATTCTCTGGAAAAAAGCTGGTCTCGAGGCATGACTTAAAGGGCAACCAGAGCTCCCCGCTCATTTGCCAGCAAAAGTCCGCTGGGTGACGCAAAACGCATTATCCGGCGGACTTTGGAGATCGGCCTTGGACTACAAACTACGTTTCCGCATTTTCTGTAGTGGTGCCTTCAAGGACGGTAAAATGTGGGTCTCCCAAAACACTCCTGTCCCATGCTACGCTAGCGATAGGGAAAAGCAGACACTAAAATATCATACTATTAAATACTTTAAAATATCAGTATATTTGGAAGAAAACTAGTTTCATGATACGAGGCCGAATATCGCGCTGTTGAATCAGACACAACAGAGTCTGGAAGAGGAAGCGACCGCCGGACTGGAGCGACGTTTCAGCCGCAGCTAAGCTAAGCTAAGCTGCTAAGTTTCTCCGTGATTCATCCAGAAGAGCTGAATCTAACACAAAAAAACAACTAGCTTTACAATATAATGTCGGAGCAGAGATGTGGCGCCACTATTACAACTTATGAGGCCGAATATAGTGCTGTGGAATCAGACAAAACAGAATGTGGAGGAGAGGGCGACCACGGGAGCTGTAACAGCGTCAGCCAAGAGAGACGCGCCTGCAGCCGGGGGAGGCTGAACACCTGTGAACGCCCGGTGATGATCGTCAGGGGGACAGACAGAAAACTCCGCGCTGCAACAAACTTCATGGTGCTTTGGTGAACCTGACTTTGTTTTCTGACAGAATATTATATCAGACTTTGCCAACTCTGAATACAGAACAACAGCGAACAGCGACTGTGTTAACTTTACCTGTAACTTGAGGCTACATCCAGCAGCACCGTTCAGCACTCGGTAAGTTGATCCACTGACTCCAGCGCGCTGGTTTGTTTTATGATCCTTTGAAAGCGGGCGCGATTTATCCAGACTCGATGAGGAAAAACGTTTTGTGAATGAAAATAAGCCTCAGTAAAGAGATATAATGCTACTTTGTCTTTGGTGCTACATTGGCCGTGAACACACCGTCAGAGTCAGTGACGTACGCAATGCATTCTGGTTGTTGTAGGATTCCCCCTTAAGAGCGATATGGGGAATCTACAACCGTTTTCTCAGTTTTCTCTGGTCATAGGGCTCCAATTTCAAAAATAATTGCACATTTCTACTACATGGGTGACCTAGTTTTAATAAATCATCATATTCACAGCAGTGAAGTAGGCCTTTAATGCCTGTTTCTCTACCATGCGTAAAGACAGCATTTCCCTCGCAGTGAATATGGTGACTGCGGTAGTGCACGCTTTCCATCTATGGCTATCCTTTTTGTATTTGCCTTATTTGGCAAAAGCCCTATTGGTTGGCTGTGCGATGGGGACAGTTGGCCTGGGTCGTTGAAGTGGCAGGGGCTGCTGATGAAGGGGCCGAACACGATGCCTCCGTTGTTGATGCTGACCTTTCGCAAACATCAGTATGGAAACAAGGAAGACGGATTGGCTGTTGACGGCCGATGACTGCGAAAAGTTAAGCCGTGACCGACATTTCTCAGCCAACAAGCTTGTTGTCAGCCAAATTTCCCCGGTGGCTCAGCTCTACAGGACATGAATGGACTTCCGGTCACTTGTTGATCGTGTTACTCACAGTGTGAAAGCCTGGGCTACTCTTTTCACTTTTGTTTTTTGCTGTTTGCCATCAGACCTGTCTTTGAACTTTCACCTACAATTGTTGGATGTTGGGTGCCGGCGTCATAGGCAAATTTCTAGGAGTTAAGGCATTTCCAGCATCGACTAAAGCCTGGCGTTCTTGATGTATATGATTCATTATAGTGAAAAATATAATTGACTCTCACTTGGAAGTTACCAGCTATTGCTCAGTCAGAGATGGAGGGGGTAGCTGGTGGGTGGACCGTTCTGTCTGTGGTTAGGAATATTCTGTTAGTGTTAGGGTCAAAGGTCCATGTAAACAGATTAACTGAATATGACTTTAAGTGGAGTATGGCCAATAGCCGGGTTACTCCTAGCCAAAGTGTGTAACAGTAGAATAACCTTCCATTCCTAGATCTCCAACATTACAAGCAACCAGTAAAAAAAAGGAGTGCAAGGGTCAGAGCCATAGTGCCACATTGGATATACAGTAACAACCCTGTGTCCCTAGAATGATCATGTATGATAGAGGAGCACTAGGTAATGGAATAACAACCAGGAATAAAGGTAGAAACTTTTTTTCCCTTTGTCTAGTGATGCAATATTGATTGGCCTTTCAATGGTTCCATCTTAGTTTCCCTCTGCCCTGGCTCGCCATTTCCTCTGTATGCCCTGCCAGTGCTGATCAATGTGTATAAGGCTTGTTCAACGCATAGCAGTGATAATTAGGCCCCAGGGATATCGGTGAATTGACAGGTGAATCATTTTGACCCGGTGACTCCAGGTTGCGCTCAAGGCAGCGGCGCACATCGACTTTCCATTTCCACTGAGAGCTTTCACTGTTAAGGTATTAGGGCCTGCTGGACTCTGCTGTCAGTCAGCTGTGTGCATGAGTGTGTGTGTAGAAGTCTAGGAAGGAAAATTGGTTACTGAAACGCCAGTAGAGTTTACTTTTTGAAGGGAAAGTAGTTTTTGAGGTAATATACACCATAGGTATCCTGTTTGTGTGTGTGTGCAACTTGACTTTATCTTTAAAGAGTAAGTAAACCCCAAACCCAAATCTGTGTAAAGCCATCTAATGGTAAAAGACATACTACTGAAATTGCCATCTGCTATTGGCTGATCTTTGGTACCATGTGATGTCACCACCTGTTGTACTCTATAGAAGGTGACACCTGGTACCAAAGATCAGCCAATAGCAGATGGCAATTTCAGTAGCATGCTTTCTACCATTAGATGTCAGGCTTTAGACAGATTTGGATTTGGGGTTTACTTACTCTTTAAGCCCCATCTTTAGTGCCCCATCGGTCTGACTGGTGCCCCTCCTTGTCCTCTGTGCTGTGTTCTCCAGGGCTGCAGCATGTTCACTTCAGTGAAAGCCTTTGAGGGGCAGCAGTACTCCACCCTGAAGAGGCAGTGCTTGCAGAGCGGCCTGCTGTTCGAGGACCCCCGCTTCCCCGCCACCGACGACTCCCTCTTTCACCAGGGCAACAGGATCGGACGTGTGGTCTGGAAGAGGCCGCGGGTAAGTTGGCACAACAACTAGGGTTCGACCGATAAAGGATCTTATAGGCCCATAACGATATTTTTAGATTGAGGCTGCCGATAGCGGATAGTTTGTGTGTATTTCCGACATACATTTAACCATTATCAGCCTCCCCTCCCCCTAGAAAAATAAGTATTCAGAGTTTTCCCCAGAATTTTACGCTTGGTGGAAAAGCCCCTGAAACAGCATTTAGACCCTCATGGGACACTAAAACTCTCCAGTGAAATGTATAGTGATGAAATTATTTTACATGTAGGTAGGTTAGCAGCTCCTTAAGGCAGGGTGAGGCACGTTTCACTGCAGGTTTTACAGACCGTTGAGTCAAATCCTCCCACACCACAGTAGAATGATTTCTCTGGTCAGTCATCTGACTTAAAAATTTATAAAAATAATAAAACATATTCATAAGCTGCAGTCAGGGAGGAATCTCCATCATATCAGAGGTGGACGACATGACTGGCCGGTATCCGATTTTTAATAAAAAGCCAATATCAACCCCATATATCGACAAGCAAATGTAAAGGTCTAACTCTAACCAGAACCTCCAGTAACTGGTCCACTCCTCTCCTTTGAAGCTGTGATACACCTTAGCTACATTTTAGCCAGCATTACTGAATGAGTTCAACTTGACACTCAATCACTACATTGATTATATATACACTAGCTTCTCCCTCACTGCATCACTCCATCTTAACAGGTGATTTCATCTAATATTGACTCAGAAAATCTTGTTTTTCTTAAAACAAGTGAAATTTACCAATGGAAAGGGAGGACAGTAAAAAAAACTTGATTTAAAGAGAAAGGAACTCCCTTCCAAATCTGTATCTGTATCTGTCCCAACTAGCCTCTCCCACTATTCACTCCAGATCTACATTTATTCAACACCTTCCACTGTCTCCCAGAGATGTCCTTCACCGCCACCACCCATGGGTGTCAATTGGATATGGCAAGGTATGACACTGTCCAAGCCTTCGCCTAAGTGAGTCCAGATTTGAGCTTGTAGCTTTTCATTTTGATAGAGAGCAAAGATTCCAAAGAGTCCAAAACAGAATACAGGTTGGAAAATGAGTTTCAAAAGCCAGAAATCTCAGCACCTGGCCAAGTAATCGTTCAGTCATTGGAATTGATCAACAATCCTATCAAACCCCTGCAGATATATTACATTTTGTAGT
This sequence comes from Centroberyx gerrardi, assembly GCF_048128805.1. Taxonomy (NCBI): domain Eukaryota; kingdom Metazoa; phylum Chordata; class Actinopteri; order Beryciformes; family Berycidae; genus Centroberyx; species Centroberyx gerrardi. Next base: position 28,999,906 of record NC_136007.1, on the reverse strand, counting down.
TATTGCACCTTTAAAACATTCACATCTCGTGAACATTCAGTGCCAGTGTTCCCTCTAAGCTGATAGTTTGCTGATCTTCGTCTAATAATTTATCACATTGATCAAACCATAACATCTTGTCAGTAGTCATCAGTCATTGCTCCACTTATCCCCAGATGTTTAGTCTATTATTTATATATGCAGGTATGTAAAGTTTTGGTGGCAAATGATATCAGATGCAGAGACTTTTTGCCGTACCTCAGCCTTTAGTGAGCTGACTCCCCTGCCGCCATCATCCCATTTACCCACCAGGCAGCAGTTCTGGATGGAGTAACCTCCTTCTGCATGCGTGGCGCTGCAACGACAGCTAGCGTTTATTGCCATGGAAACTGGGTCACACAGATTGTATGTTTCGGTCTCCATGGTGATGTCAGCCATGCAGACTGAAAACTGGAAGATGTCAAGAGGAGGAAAAGCAGGAACGCCATCCTCTTCATTTTCGCCGGTTCACGATGGCAATTACTGTCTTCGCTGCCAGTGTTTAATGTCAGGGGTTCTAGCGTGTTTTCCTGTCATGTAAGACAAATAGACAATCATTAGGCTTCCAGATTTCATTATTTTGTCCCAGGGACCCATATGGGAAGATTTTTGTTGTTGTTGATTTAGTATTTGCAGTAATGTCTACACATATACATGGGGAGATAATAGTGGTGAGAGTGAAACCTACAGTATGATTACAATCGTCATTCTTATACATTCTCTAATTGTGATCATTTCTAGTGAATTAAATAGTAACAAAATTAAACTTTTACTCATTTTACTCATTTTACAGGGAGGTATATGGATAAAACGAGTGAAGAGGGTTCAGACAATTAGTTGGTGTACACCACACATGATATCCAGGGCCGTACTCAGATATTTTGGAGGACAGAGGCTTAGAATAAGACAGATCCCCCTCGCAAAAAATCACCAACACCACCACTACAACTTGATCTACTATCCCTACACTTTCAAAAAAGATGTATCATTGTCAGCACATCCGTGTCTGTAGTTTTGGGTAACACACAATTTTGTTACTTTTCAATGCGAGATGTATTAATTACAAAAGTTGTTGATGCAACATCATCTATTAAATCTCACCTATGTGACTATATTGAGTATAAAGCTAGAACCACTTAACTTTGATTGTATTCTAAAATGTGTGTGCATGTGTGGCTTGATATTTTGAATAAGCTTTTGTCAGGAACTTCATTAAGTTTGATTGTTCTGAACATTTCATTCTCCCAAACCCACTCAGTAGTTTATAGATAATTGATGTTACACTTTATTATTGAGCACTCCCCCCTGCCCTTCATTGAATGAAACACTGCAATGAGAATTGGCTTTTTATGACCACTGAAAGAAATTCAGGAGGAGTTTCCAAGGTTTCCAATGAATTGGTATTATTAGAATTAAAGTGCAGAGGTATTCAGTATAGTGCCATGATCTAGCCTATATAAGCTTATAAGCCTACTCTCAGTTTATTTGTTCAAACGTTTGATAAAGATATCAGATGTGTTAGGCAATTTACTGTAAGTGCCATACATCTATGGCTTTTGTGTCAGTTGCTGGTGCTGCTATGGTGTAGCTAAGTATAAAGTGTTGGTAGCTCTGCCAAGTGTTAGACAGTTGGAGTGCAGTTGTACTTTTATGGTGGTGGACGTTGCATTAAATGTCTAAATGTAGACCTAAATCTTCATAGTGTCCTTAACACCTTCAAGGTACACTGGAAAATAGCCGCAGTTAGGACTTTGCCTATGCGCTCTACCAGTTGAGCCACGACGGCACCCCCTTTATGTAGCAGGTTTTGTGGGTGCATGTTAAGAAAATGTTTAGAAAAATGTGTCATTCAAGCTGGTAAATCACCTCTTTAGGGACTTCCAGGTCCCTAAAAGACTGACCTACAGTCTCTGAATCTGTACAATATGCACTATATACAGCAAAGGCATGGCAGTGACTATTGTGTCAGAACGACAATAGGCAAGGAAAAGAGCCTACAAAACAACAACCCATTTTTGTTCACACTCTTTCATCTCACATGAATTATCTTGATATTAATGAATAGCAAATCACTTTGAGTTTTATGCAGTGCAATCCAACTACTGTATGTTATTCTAACACAAACACTAATAGGGATATTAATATGTAAATTCAAGAATTAGGGTGTTTTCAAACCCGTAGTCTGTTTGCTTTGTGGTTCCTTTATTGCATTTACGCATTGGCTCTGTTACGTTTCGTACAGCGAAATTTCAAGCAAATCATGATTTATCAACCAAAGCTACGGTTGCAGCCATTTTCTTAATTTGTCAGAATTGGGTCCAGGAAAGGACTTGCTTATGGGGTACACCTACCTCGTCCTTAATCCATAATTCATGGTGTGTTTGAACCATAATCCTTAGTGCTTCTGATAGATGGGTGGGATCATTCCAAACACAGCTCCATGGTTGGATTGGTCTCCACAAGGTCTCGGTCCGATTGCTGTGTTCTCATATTCCCAAACAAACCGGACTGAAGCAGAAAGCGTGGCAGGGTTTGAAATAACTGCTCTAAACCAACTGCTCTGAACTTTCACTAGGTGTGAAAATGCCCTTGCTCTGCGTTGACAATGCGAGCAACATGATCGACAAGTTGGCCCATGTGTGGACAGTCAACAAGCTTGTCGGCTGAGAAAGGTTGAACTTTTCGCGGTCTTCTGTGATTTTGTTTCATGAATAATAGCTCCACCTGGCAAGTGCAAAATGAACGAGAAATTGATTAAAGCCATGCAAAGCTTCTTAGTTGTCCAAAACTTTAATATGAAAGACTACTGGAACGGCTGCATCCATCGTCGGGTCGATGGAAAGCTCGGAAGTCATTTTATGGATTTTTTTCTGTTATTTTTGATTAATCCTACCTCACTGGTGCTTGCTAGCTATGTCAACTCATCAGAACAATGTAATGGTATGAAAGGCAATACAAAACCACTACATAGGCTAGATGTAGTAGAGCCTCTGGCACCGCCCACAATCGGTCAGAATGGAGCGACCCATCAACCAAGTTGCTCGCAGTGTGAATTCAGGGCTAGTGATCCAAGAAGGCATTTTATCAGTGGTAGGGTGAAGGTTCATAGGCTTAAACCCCCCTAGAGCCCTATCGCGCTAGGTGTTATCCTTGCTCAAATGGATCTAGGCTATGTTTATGGCTGTGATGAAGTCCCAGCGGCGGAGTGTGTGAGCATAAATAGCAGGCTCTAATAAAATATTCCTCCTCTCTGTCTGTCTCTCATTCTCTTTCTCTGTCTCAGCCTGTCTCTCTCTCCTGCCACCCTCTCCCCTCCCACTCTCTTCCGTATCCATCTCTTCTACAGATTAGTTGAGGTTATTTATATCTTGACTGACAAGAAATAAAATTTGAGGGCCATTTATTTGTTAGTACAGGCCTGGCTTCGCTGTCCTTCCCCAACGAGGATCCATACCACACTTTACATCTTTACGTCTTCTTGTGCCTGTGCGTTCATGTGTGTGTTGTATGATTATGCGTGAACGGGGTGTGTGTGTGTGCATGCTTGGTTGTGTGTTTGTACACTGTGGCTGAAGGCTCCTGTCATAAGCTGATGGATGTCGTCGGGGAGGCGCTATGAAGCCGGCTGGCAGGTTCTCAGCAGCAGGGTAAATGATTAGGCTCTGCCAGCGACAGCCACGATATTCACATTACTTCAGTGTCCGTAGGGCCGGGCGGGGATCTATTACTCCTCCACCTGAGCCAATCCCCGACCGCCGGGCCACCGTAGGGAGCCCCGACCGCCGCTCAGACTCCGATCAATGGTAATGCAGACAGAGAAAAAAAAAAACGTGATTAGAGATCTTAACTCTCGGTCAGACACAATTCCACGAAACGGCATGCGAACGTATGCGTCGTCTCACGCAGTCGCGCGCGCACGCACACACACACACTGCAGACGCTGCCACTTCCACGCTGGTCTTTGTAAGGTGAGAGGGACTGCTGTGAGAGACTGGGAGGCCTCCAGGGAGCTCTGCAGCAGCTTCGGCCTCTGATTAAAAGTTTGCTTTTGCAGCGATCAGCTTTGTGCTGAGTCAGCAAATTACTGACCTTGGTTGTGTCCTGTGTGGGTGTGTGTGTGGGTGTGTGTTTGTGTATGTGTGTGTGCGCGCGCTTTTCTGAAGGCCACACTTGAACACACACCCAAGTGTACATATTCTGTGATCCGTATTTTTGCATAACCACATACACACACTGAATAGTGCAGGGTAGCGTTGGACCGATATGGGTTTTTAAAGGTCGATACCGATACCTTTCGATACCTACCTCTCTCTCTCTCTCTCTCTGTCTTTCTCTGTCTCTCTCTGTCTCTCTCTCTCCCTCTTTTACTTTTCTACCCCTAGTTGAGTGCTGCAAGTGTGTAAAGATAAAGAGCTGTTAAGTGGTGCTGTGCTTTCCGCTGTCTGTTGAGTAATGGCCGAGGTGCCCATCGACCCGCCAGTCCCATAAAACAGAGTGCAGAGAACAGGCAGACCGTTCACACCCAGACTACGCCGAGCAATGCTGTACGGGCAGCAGTAAAAACGAGGATCATGCTGATATATATCGGGCTGGTATTAGCCCTTTATTAAAAATCGGATATCGGCCAGTCAGCGTCGTCCACCTCTGATATAATGCAGTGTGTTTTATTTCATTTATTGCAGAACTGATCAATACTACACTGGTTGTCTATGGGGAGCCCTTAACCTGCATTGATTCTAATGTGACATTTTGGACATTATGATCAGATTCCACACAAGTTTACATGAACATGTTTTATTATTGATACTAAAGAGTTTTAGTGTCCCATGATGGTCTAAATGCTGTTTGAGAGGATTTTCAACCCTGACAAGAATCAAATTCTGGGGGAAACACTGAACACTTTTTAGGCATGAAAATGTTCAAATTTAAAGGTGCAATAAGTCAGATTTTTACTGCCCCATAGCACAAAATGACCATAATATGTCTGTGGGGGTTGATAGGGTTGTCGATCAATACCATTACTTCACCAGGTGCAGAGATTTCTGGCTTTTAAAACTCACTTTCTGGCCCGCACTCTGTTTTGGAACAAACTCCCCACCCACTGGAGTTTCAAGACACTCTCACACACTCCCCAAAATGTCGTTATCGGCAACTTCAATTAAAAAGATATCTGTATCGGCCTTCAAAATGTATATCGGTTGAGCCCTAGTAAAAACCACTCACACCAGTTTTTATCTCTCTGTAAGACACTCCTCTCTTTTCACTACTGGCCAACTTTCACTACGATGAAAAGGCTCAGGCCAGCCACAAACAGAATATTTGGCTGTTTTACTTCGAGGTGGTCGCATTGTTATCCCGCACGTCGCCATCAGCTCATTTCCCCCTGCGGTCATGGAGCTCCATGACGCGCTAACAGCTCCCTTCCCTGCATTATCTGCGTTGACAAGAACCTCCCCTGGGCAAGGTTTCTGAAAAAGAACCTACTAGATACACAGAAATCTTCAAATAAACAATTGGTGCTCCTCGGAACTTAAAGAGAGTACTGAAATATTCCCATGGTGGAATTGTGTATAAAAAACGAAATAGGTTAAAACATTTGTCACCTTGATTCCATGTTATTAGTTGATAATAACAATAATAATAATAATAATAATGTGCTCTATTGATCTCTGTAGGTGTGTGTGTGTGTGTGTGTGTGTGTGAAATTTTCAATAAGTTTGATTTGAGGCAAGCATCAGTACTTACCCAAGCACTCCACTATGCAGTGTGTAATATGAACTGTTTGTAATATGTTTATGTAGACAGATGGAAATATAGGCGTTGTGTTCAGACAATAGAGAGGACAGTGTGTCTGTCTATCAATGGATAGTGTCGGCCCACAGCCCAAATGAATCATCCCACACATTATCACAGGGAACGCAGCGTGCTTGTGTGTGTGTGTGTGTGCATGTGTATTTGCATGCATGCACGTAGGTGGGTGGGTGTACGAGTCTTTCCTGTGCACATGAGAGAGAGAGAGAAAGAGCGAGAGAAAAGGTGATGGAGCACCGTATTGTTCGCTGTAATAGTGGTCTGTCCACACTGCGGAAGAAAATGGAAATCACCACAGCAGCCACAGGTAATGTGATTCCACAGATGCACAGAACCCTCCCACACTTAACGGGGTAGATTTTCTAAAGATCCTGAAGTGGAAATGTGGGCGTAAAAGGACAGATGGTCTCTTTCTGATGTATGAACTCGCCCCTACAATCCATTTATGCTCCTAGCTGTGTCTTGCACTTTGTACCATACACCCAAACGGATATATGTCTACCATAACTGTTGTTTCACATGCTTTTCCATCCTGCCAAGAATAAAATTTGGGGGGAAACACCGAATACATGTCATTTGAATTTGAATGAATTTTTTAGTATGAAAAGGATCAAATGTAAAGATATTAAATATTGGCACAAAATATTGGCTATCAGGGCTTCAATCTAAACAAGCACAAATCCTGTAGAGGCCCACGACGAATGTGTTCAATTCAATTCAATTCAATTTTATTGGCATTGTACAATGCACAAGTACAGGTACAACGAAACATGGACTTGCAAGCTCCCAAGAGTACAGTGCAAACAGGTATCCAAAAATTTGGCATTTAGAATACCACAAAATAAAGCGAAACCGGCCATAACTTCAATTTAACAGATAATAATCTGCGCAATGTGTATAGGCAATAACATCCATAGTTAGCTAGCTAGCTAAGAGTTCAGGTTAGCTAACAATATGCTATAGTGTTATATAGCGCAGTTAACTGAAAAACACCGACTGTATCTTTTTTTTTTTTCCTCAGCTAGCGCGACACAGTTATCGGTTAAATGACCTAATTCCACTAACGCTATTTGAATACCACAAGGTAATAACGTTACTTACCGTTAAAGTTTGTAGGGCAGCAGAAGACGTGGATGTTCCTAATTTAACAGCAGAGAGTGGGACTCAGTGTGCGGGAGTCAGTGTGGCATTTAGCTTATAGGAGAGAGGCCAGCCAAAGACACCCTCTAGAGGCCATGTCTTGAAGCATTGCTGACCGACTGCCTGCCTGCCTGCCTGACCTTGATGCACCTAAAAATATCAGAAAATACCGTGTAAACGTGACGCCCTGGGTTCGAATCTGGACCTGGACCTTCGCATGTCTTCCTGTCTCTCTTCACTAATATCTAATAAAGGCAAAAATGCCCAAAAAATAATCTTAAAAAACAAAAATACACGTCAAACCCTTTTTAGGACAGTGGTTCTCAATCCTGCTCCTCTTCTATCCTACCAGCTAGTTAATTACATTCACCTGGTGTAATCACATAATTAACTACCAGGTGAAATAGAAAACCAAACTCTAGCTCCTTAGGACCAGGATTGAGAACCACTGTTGCAAGGTATTTGGTGGTTGCTGCTGGTTGAAGCCTCACCTTGACTTTAAATTGGGTAGGGGAACTTTCTGGTTGCTGGATCGCCACCTTTGCGATGACCAGATGAAGTAAGCTGTGTGGCAAGCGGCCCAGATGAAGCTGTGACTGCAGTTCCTTGTTCTGTTTGCCAAATTCACTTTCTCCAACCTCCAAGATGCCACGTGTTGTACCAGCCGGCAACTAATTTACCTTTCCTTTGTCTTTCTTTATCTGTTTTTTCGAACATAGGAGCTGTGCGAGGACCCTCACCTGTTTGTGGATGGCATCAGTGCGCATGATCTGCACCAGGGACAACTGGGGAACTGCTGGTTTGTAGCAGCATGCTCCAGTCTGGCCTCCAGAGAGTCTCTGTGGCAAAAAGTAAGTGTGTGCATGTGTGTATGTGTTTTTCTCTGTTCTGCAGCGTTTATTTCTTACCATGAGCACCAGGACACACTCATGGTTAAATCTCATATGGGTGTGTAGGAGTGTGTGTAACTGTAAGAGTTTTGTTCCAAAATGAGATCTGCACCATTTGAAAGAAGTGGTGCCTACTCTTACAAAATGGTGGATAGTACTAAATTAAAACCAATTATGCAACTTTTTAAAGAAAATAAGGTAATTTAAGTCTTTGGTTGAGAAAGTGATAACGCTTTCTCCAACAAGATCCTTTATTATTAAGAGATATTGAAAGATGAACTTCAGGTAATGATTTTTTTTTCTCCAAAAAGAATATAATGTATTTTGGAGTAGAACTCAATTGAGTACACTTCATGTACTCAGTTGTAAATGTAGTGCACCATTCCACCTCCAGTGTGTAAGTGTCCATTAGGAACCATTACATAAAGAGGAGTAAACACCAGAGGACTCATTACAGCGCATCAACGCCTCCCTGGGTCTCAGCAGACCCCACCAATCGGTAGAATAATTGAGCCCAAATTAGACTCTCACAGGACTGGCTGTAAGCACGAAGGTTAGACCGGTGTATTGGTTTTTGTCGCTAGTGAATGTTTCATTTTGTTTTTTAATTTCACATTGCTGAACAGAGAAATCATTCCAGCTTCAGGGGTGTGAGTCTGTAAAACCTGCAGTGAAACCTGCTTTGCTTTGCCGTAAAGCTGAAATACAGGATTTCCTCACATTGTCTCCCCCTCTGCCAGCAAAGTATTTGAAATTATGTTTGGACTACAACCAAATAACCACAGAAGTATTATATTATCAATTATATTATCAAAAAAGGTGTAGCAACCAGTGTGGCTCAATTTGACTTTCAATGACTAACTTTGGTAATGAAATTAGGCAATAACATGGCATATGATGGTGTAAATATTGTGACTTGACAATAATAGCAGCCTACAGTGTGTGCCGCTAGCATATAGCAAAATGATTTTCAATGTAAGCTTTTTGGCTAGGCTAGTATGCTAACTAGCTAGCAGCACTCGGCTACCTGACTCCAGTAACCTTTGTTAGCTAACGTTAACTGGATAGTTAGCAGACTGTCGCGCTACTCGGTCAAAAATTTCAATAGTGGCCTATGGGGAGCGTCTTCAACCATGATAATACTGCCAGCTACTGGGGACACATGGATGATTTTGTTGGCTATATCTTTGCTACTCAACAGGCCAGTTTCCCCAAAAACTTGGTTTAGTCCTCTAACTCATGTTCATAGGGTGAAGAGCAAGTGTCAGCAAAAAGGACACATGACTATGAGGCCATTGAATAATGACAGGAGTGCGTGATTGATATTTATACGTTCAAGACTGTAGCGAGTTTGATTTAATTGAGACTCAGGAGATTGTGCAGCAGTTTCTCCAGCTCTGCAGAATGGGAATTTCTATTGGAGAAAAGGGGGTTTCACACGCAAATGGCTCGACGGTTCAGGCGGCAGGTTGGTTACATGCTTCGTTCTGATATGAAACAAGTGTTCTGACGTCTCAGTTGTTTCCTTTTGTTTCTCCTTCAATCGGACACAAGGCTTCAGTTCTCATTCACAGTCACAGTTAGGCTACCTCTCCATCCCCTGTGGCATGGTAAACCACCAAGGGTGACACCTGAGGGGGAGGGGTTGTTGTGCAGATGTAATCCCCCCCCCCCCCCCCCTCCCCCCCCTCCTCGTTTGTCAGGGTCACCATGCAAGATGGAGATGGATGAGGCAGCAGGAAGCCGCTTCCCTGTCCACTGGGGCGTACACACACACACACACACAGAGTGTCTCTACCCATTATCTCATGTGGGACTCATCTCTACCAAGCCCGTCAAGGCCGGCTGTTTGTCAAACAGGAGGAGAGGAAGAATAACATTTTTGCTCACCACATAGGCGCAAAGTTCAGATGTTGTTTCAGAAAATTCAGATACACCTTTTTGCTTTATTTCATTTATTAAAGATTTATTTGGATTGCAAATAGATTAGAATTCTTAAAAAGTGTATGTAAAAGACTGGATAAATAACTCATGATAAAGTTGTTACACAGTATATTGTTGAGCACCTTTGCTTCTTGAAGAATATTTATCTGTATTATGCCCAACATCATAGTAGCAAATAAATTAAACATTTGTCCAGATCAGCAAGTCCTAGTACCAGTTGTAAATAATGTTTTTGTAAGTGCGATAAGTTGTGTTGCAAAAGGATAAAGAGAAGGATAGAGAGTTAGTGTAGCCTACTGTCCCTTCTTGAGCCCATACATGATGTCACATATCATGGCAGGCTGGGCTTCCTCCTCTGTAACAGTCTTTTGCTGACGCTGGAATGGGAGCCATCCCTACAATAAATGCAGTTTTAACCTAAAACTTACTACACATACCCAGCCGAAAGCACATTAGCTCAGAACAAGTACAGTCACAGTCAGGTGAAGCATGAATTGTCAGCGAGTATCTTTCCAGTTATTGATACCCAAGTCTCAACTATCCACTGTGAAGGTGATGGAGCAGTCGACGCTCGCGGGGCTGCAGCCTTCCTCAAATGCAAACAGGAAGTACATCACCTTCCTCACCTTGGCCAGCTCGGCGATCCTCTCACCAAACTCTTGGGCGTCAGCCTCGTAGCAGTGGACGGCCGCATCGCCGGCGTCGCCCTGGGCCCTCCAGAAAACCCCGGCGGGCTCCAGCAGTTGACGGGTCATCAGGTGGGTCAGGTCGGGCGTCCAGAGCTGCGAGGTGGCTGTGACGGTGAGGCGCCCCCGCTGCGCCAGCCGCACCGCCCAGTGCGAGAATTGGAGGGACTGTTGGGAGAAGTCCAGCCGGTAGACGGCCTCGTCGGGCCGCAGCAGGCGCTCGCCCTCCTGCCGCCTCTGGCCTCGCTGCTGCAGGGACTGCACCCGCAGGCGCATCACCTCCGTCAGCTGGGGGTCCGGCCGGAAGGGCAGCTGCAACTCGGCAGACATGCTTGGACGTCGCACTTCAGCAGGCTAATAGGTCGATAGCAAATGCAAGGCTGGATTAGATCAGCGGCTGTGTCGAGACCGAGTGTCTTGGCTTCCACCTCCTCCCTGTTCACTTACTCTTCTCTCTCCTTTCTTTGCAGACTTCACAGACTAGCTAAGTGAGGCACGACCACGTATAGGTACCGCTTCTTGATCTCTCTTCACTTACCACTGTCTCTGCCTCCCTCTCAGTCTGTAGCACTCCTGTAGCACTCTCTGTGCTCTTTACTGCGTGTCTGTGTGCATGTGTGCGTAGCATCCATATGCACATACAACCCAACAACCTAAAACGAGGGTGGGTTTTGCACAGAGGTGCCGATGAGCAGAGGTGCTAGGCAACCAGATCTAATGACATTTGCTGCTGCAGCGTGGGGATTGCCCTCGGGGAACTGTGCACAGCAGTGTTTGCCACATATTTGTTTATCTCAGGTTCTTCGCTTGATTACAGATCCTCGCCTGTTATGCATTCTGCATAGCTGACGTGAAGTGTCACCAAAGGCAAAAGTGCCCGGTGCCCAGTGGCTTGCATGAGAGGCAGTGCAAATGTGAAATAACAAGGATGTGTCGTTAGAGCAAGGAAGTCCCTTTTTACATTGGAGTCGGACTCTTAAGACAGGTGAGGGGGAGGAGGAGGAGGGAGTGAGGGGAATGCCTCCTTACTCCCATTGGTCTGCGCTTAACAGACTGCGGGGGAAGCTGTCAGCCAAGGCGCCTTCCACTTGTGTGTCGGGTCAGCCAGTGCGCTCACCTACCCGAGTTCTGTTATTATAGAGCCTCATTGGGCCCTGGATGAAAGCTGAGACAGATAGACCCCTTTGCTTTCTCGCTCTCCACAGTACAGAGTCTCAGAGTGTAAGCAATAGCGGGGTGGGGTGCAAGAGAGACTGCCTCCCGAAGGATTACAAAATGACTCCGAGGTGTCTGTGGTGCAGTGCTTTGTTTTTTTTTCTTTCTCCCCCCCTCCTCCTCTCGTGTTTTTAAAGGAGCTGTCGCTACTTCACATAGCCGGCCCTCTGGAGAGGCCGAAGTCCCTCTATCAGCAGAACGCCGCCTCCCGCAGAGCCACTTGACAAGAACCGCTAAGGCCGTTTAGTCCGCGCTCCTCGCCGTCTCCAAGGACGACCGCTACAACACTGATTCATTTGATTCCAATTTAGCCTCTCCACTCTGCAGAGACTTTCATTATGTACAGTTTTTATCACGACTCGTCTTATTTATACTGATGGATGTCTCACCAATGTAAAATGTATAACAGGTGCGCTTCCTCGTGTAGCCTCTTAGTTGGGCGCTCTGCTGCAACATGGAATCACAGTTGGACCATAGTCCAGCTGTGCTAGTGGCACTTCAAAAACCCTCTTAAACACAGTTTGCCATTTTTATTTATAATAAGTAATGAGTAAGTGTGTCTTGAATGGATTCTCTCTGATCTTGTATGGGCTCTTAAAGCATTTGAGTCATCACAAAAACATATTAGTCATTCCTCCAAATCGGTGCATTTTAAGTCCCTCTGACATATTTCAGTATAATTTGTGTAAAATGTTTTACCAACGCTACATTCAAAATTACATATTTCTTTTAATACAGCACAATTTGTATTACCTGAGAGTGTATTTTGTTTATTAGAACCACCATTTTTCAGTGTACCCACAAGTATGTTCATCCAATTTCTAATAGAATTGAAACTAATCTACAAGTAATGTAACAGTTGTAAATTGTATTGCCTTAGTTGTCTTCTGTCTCATAATAATGCATTCTTAATTAGAAAAAATATTACAAAATACATTTGTGTCCCTAAATCTAATGTCAACCCTGCAACTCTAATGAAACACGCCTATAAAATAATGGATATGATTTTCAGGAGGTGATATCATTAGGAGAAACAACAGTGAGAAGGAAAGCAAGTTTTCCCAGCTCTATTTTGTCTTGTTTTTGAATCTTTTGAAATTTTAAAAAGTTAGTTAATAAATGCATGTAAACCTTCACTACATGCATGCCATGTGTCCCTGTGTGGCTGATACAAGCTTGAAGGGTTGATAGGGTTGACATGTTTTAGAAAACAGTCTGTAAAGCTATTAATTAAAATGTGTGAATGAATATTGTAAATATATACATATGAGTCCATCAAGTCAAAATCAAAAATTGCTGAGGGACATTCTGGACATTCTGGACAGTCTTGAGACGTACTGTTGGAATAACATAAGTTATTCATACTTCTCTTACTGTCTATTTTGTGTGCATAGTATGCTCTGCCCATTTTGCTTCTTTTTTGATGATGGGTCTGATCTAACTAACCAATTTCTGATACCATTGTGTGTGAATATGCTGTTCCTTTTTCACCTCTGTTGTGGAGAGAGGGAGGCCGGGTTCAAGGGGTTCCTTCAGAGCCCAAAGTGCAGGCAGGCAGTCAGTCAGCCAGTTATTCCCTCTCACCTATGTCCTGTTACTGCTGGATTTATGACTGGAAGAGCCAAGGTGATAAATTTGTCCCCTAATCCTGAATGCATCAGCAGACATGGGGGAGCGCTGTCGCCGGCCGCTCCACCTTGACATTATTTATGATCCGCGGGCCCGATGGCTGCTTGTTTGGCTTATTCGCCTTCTGCTCATCCTACCTTACTATTTCCCTCCTCCCCCCGCCCTCCCCTTCCCGTTCGGCAGGTCATTCCCGACTGGAAGGAGCAGGAGTGGGACTCGGAGAAGCCCGACTCCTACGCTGGGATTTTCCACTTCCGCTTCTGGCGTTTTGGCGAATGGGTGGACGTGGTGATCGACGACCGGCTGCCCACAGTGGATAACCAGCTGGTCTACTGCCACTCAGACGACAGCAACGAGTTCTGGAGTGCCCTGGTGGAGAAGGCCTATGCCAAGTTAGTATCGGTGCCAGAAAATACACAGCTCCAATTATAGAGATGAAAGACAGCAGAATAATCGTGGATTTCGTGATTTTACCCCTCTCCCTCCTCAAAGTTGAAACTATGAAACATTAATGATATTAGCCTAGTGTCCATTTTTCATCAATTCAATGCAACAGGCATTATTGGTATAACTTTTGACGTGCTACCAAAGCAGGTAAAAATGATAAAATGCTAAAAGAATGACAATAGAACAATAAGAATGGCAATAGAAACTGATCAAAATACAACATGTATTATCTAGATAGTGGTCACTATAATAATACAACAGTAACAATGTTGACATGTATGACAAAGGCATGACATACAGTATATTTTAATATGCCTCTCATAATCGTCATCCTCAGAGACCAATGACATCACTTGTGCCAAAATGGGCGGGGAGTGCACTAGGGGCGAGTGTCGATACAAATCGGGTGGCGCAGCGCAATTATGGGGTCCAAAAATACACTTGCGCCCCCACCTCCTTAGACCATGTTTTAACACAGATGCAGCCGTTCTGTGCTGTTTTCATGGGTTTAGTTGATGGAGACGCACCCACATAGAGCTCTCCAAAATCACGTAAATCACTTTTATGTGTGTTATGCTTGCCTGTTTCACTTTGATAGAAATTCCTCAACCACTAGACGCGTTTACTTGGACATCAACAATACAATTTTAAGGCAGAGTCTGTGCTTGGATAGATTAAACGGTGATTCTTACCAATATCTGTCACCCACAACTGCTTGTTGGATGTATGAGGGCCGTCCCTTTCGGTTGATTAAATCCGTACAGCCATCTGAAGGCGGCAGGACCGGTATGTCATTCCATCTGCAGCCTCATGTGGTGCGCATTTTCAAAGCGCTGTGCAATTAACGCACACCTCATCCAATGTGGCTACCTTGATTAAATCTTGCGCAACTAGCACAAGGCTGTTGCAAAATACGCTTAAAAAGTCAACATGGGTTGAATACACGTCTATATCAGCATGCAGACAATAGATCACTGACTCAATGATGATAATACAAAAACGCTAGCATAAAAATGCACCATAGACCTAATTGCAGCATTTACAGTAGATATGGATATGAATAGAAATAAGTATACTCAATATTTACATTGCAGTGCAGTCCAGTCAACAGTCAAGAATAAAGAAGCCCAAAAGAAATGTGATGATCTTCATTAAGACCTGCAGGTTGTACAGTACCATGCGTATATGTGTATATCCATATGTTTCTCTCTTTGGGAGGCGGCTGTAAATGTCACCTCCTAAGCATGGAGGGATCATAAAGACCAGATCAGTGATCCTGCCTGTGGGTACCAGTAACCAGACGCCTCCTCCTCTCCCTGCAGGGTGTATGGCTGCTACGAGGCTTTGGACGGGGGCAACACAGCTGATGCGCTGGTGGACTTCACGGGCGGCGTTTCAGAGCCCGTGGACTTGCTGGAGGGCCAGATGGCCACGGATGAGGCGGCACGCAACCAGCTGTTTGAAAGAGTACTCAAAGTCCACAACAGAGACGGTCTCATCAGCTGCTCTATTAGGGTGAGCGAAGAGTACTCAGATACTGCCTGGAAGATGCCTTTTGGACTGCTCTCATTTGAATGCTGAGGTCCTGAAAGTTAAAATAGCTGCCGACGCTTTTCAACTGTATCTAGGTCTTCATCAGGGCATGTCCAATGTCTTGAAATTACTTTACATTTTATTATTACATTTTATTCTAAATCTTAAGCCACCCCAATACCATACCAGTGTTTCTCAACCATGTGCCATCAAGGCCTAAGAGGCTGCAGGTTTTCATTCCAACCAAAGACTACAGCAGCTTTACTTCGCTGATGAGTTCCTCTTTTCTGGTCTCTTAGGCATTGACGGCACATGATTAAGAAGCACTGCTTTACACCCACCTCAGGGGTGCACTAGGTGTGCAGCTTCATGCTGGCTAAAAATTAACTTATTTGATTATTATTCTAACATTTCAGCTTGTGCTCCCCCGTCGGGAGTGTCTGTTACAGCTGTTGGTTTGGGAACACACTGCAGCCAGAAAGAAAGAAGAAAATGCATTATTACAATAGAATGCTTGCTAAATGATTCGAGGCAAAGTTACACAGGACTCGCCTGCAATGTGTTTCTTTTGTCTCTCTCTTTTGTGAATTCATATCTACTTGTTCAGAAATCAAGTGTATGCCCTTCTGTCTTATTCTCCAACATGGTCTCTCATTTGGTCCATTGGCATTGCTCAAGGTTTTTGAATGCAGTGTCCATGGCCATCCATCCATCAGTCTGTTGTCCATCTGTCTAGTAATTACCTAGATATTATTAATCAAAGTACCTTAACACATTCGTATGAATTTCACTCACCCTTTGTCTCCTGTGTCATGATGGTCCATTCCTAGACTACCAGCTCCGGCATCAACCAATTCACAATTCTCTATTGTGATTCCAAATTAAGTGCACCTCAGCTCTTAAGTGACGTGGCTCCTTTATATTCATGAGGTTTCAGCCTGGAGAATCCGGTATTCAACAGCGAGAGTGCAGAGAGCACAGCCAACATGCCAAGTACCCTAAAAATACCTTTTCTACCTTCCTTCGTAGCTCTTATTACTATAGCTAGCATTTCTCCATCATACATTATCATTCTGGGAACACAGGAATACGTGTTACATCTGCTGTCTGGGCACTATAGCTTTGACCCGGCACAACCTGAGACAGGAGGGTGAGGAGATATTCTTTGTTGGCCTGACCCTCACTGCCATGGTTGTTTGGTTATTGGTCCCTCTGTTCTCTTTTTGTTGTGGGGTTATCTGTTTCGAAGACCAACCTTTTTTTCTCTTTTCTTTGCTCTCCTTCCTCATTCCCCAACACTAGTCAGGTGAAAACTCAGGGAATGCTCAATATTCCTTCTCAAAGCCCATATTTGGACAGCCGCCTTGCTTAGCATGCCAGAAAGTAGCAGCATCTATTTGTCTTGTCTGTCTACCTGACTGTCTGTATGTCATATTAATCAGGCTCTTAGTTGTAGCCAGGAGAATACTATATGAGATCTGCAATGAAAAGTGTCACATAGAAGCAAAGTGCGTTCAACACATAATTATTGGATCGAAGAACCAATTTTCTGATAAGACAGCCTGATGACTCTCTCTCTTTTTCTCTTACTTTTCTCAGCTTTCGATGCACAAGTGGTGCATTGCAAGTATTTTAAAGTGTCGCATCACTCTCATTTGTTCTCGAATCACATACACCCACCGAAAAGCCTCTGTGTGTGTGGTTCCCCAGGCGACCACGAAAACACACCACAAAAACCTCGCCGTGTGTGGTTTCCGAGGCAACTACGAAAACCTCCCGGCATGTGGTTCCCCAGGCAACTGCCAAATTCTCAATGTGTGCGGTTTCCCGGGCAACCACAGAAACGTCCGTGTGTGTTGCTTCCCGGGCAACCACAAAAATCTCCCTGTACGCGGTTCCCAGGCAACCACGAAAACCTCCCTGTTTGCGGTATCCCAGGCAACCATAACAGCCTCCCTGTTTTATGGTTTCCCCGGCAGCCATAACAACTGTTTCACGGTTTCCCTGACAACCACAATAGCGTCACCTCTTTTGCGGTTCCCCAGGCAACCACGGTGGAGGACATGGAGGCGCGGCTGGACTGCGGCTTGGTGAAAGGCCACGCCTACGCCGTGACGGATGTACGGAAAGTGCGACTGGGTCACGGGCTGCTGGCCTTCTTCAAATCGGAGAAGCTGCACATGATCCGCATGAGGAACCCCTGGGGGGAGAAGGAGTGGAGCGGCCCCTGGAGCGACAGGTAAACACAATAGTTCCACCTGCGGGCCTCTAAACCCGAACCATGAGGAAAAGAGGACAATACAGATTGTCGTGTTTCACGGAGGCTCATGGATCCTTCTCCATCTTCATCCTCCTCATCTGTCATATGCAATATCTCAGACACCACCGATCTAGGAAGGTCAGAAGCGGAACGTTTCTAGAGATGGGTTAAAACTCAATAAGGCAATACAACTATGTGTCACCTTGTTTTGACCTGTAATTGTAGAACCTCTCTCGGACCAATCAGTTTAATTTTGAAAATGCCAGAACACAGCGGTGA
Source organism: Centroberyx gerrardi (assembly GCF_048128805.1). NCBI lineage: Eukaryota > Metazoa > Chordata > Actinopteri > Beryciformes > Berycidae > Centroberyx > Centroberyx gerrardi. The sequence goes on along the minus strand of NC_136007.1, from coordinate 28,982,054 downwards.
GATCATTCCCCCCCGCTGGTTTCTTTAAAATTGGATCAAGATATTGCGTGTGACGAATGAACAAACAAACAAAAGCAACAAATGTACGAACGGAGAGCGATCCATTGTCCCCGTGACATAGACAACAACAAAGCCGCACAATGGGAAATGTCCTGTGGAAAATGAAAAATAGAGATGCAATCAAGGTAATGGGCCAAAGAGCGAGCAAAAACGTTGCTTTCCTTCACTCGATGAATCCGGCCCTTTTAGAGCATTGTTTGTTTGTAGAGAGCGATACCAGACAGCGCAGTGCAGTTCAGATACCATCATGCCCAGTACACTCCCGCGGCATCCAAATGGGCTGAATTCAAACGTCTGGGTGAATCAGAGTGACAGGTTTGTGCGAGTGGCCATTTAATCAGGTGGACAGAGCGATCTTTCCTCCGCAGAACAGACCGTCTCGTTCCAATACCCCTCTCCTTCATTACTCTCTCCTTTACTCCCTCCATTCCCGCTGCACCCTGGAAGAGAATAGATGAGGCCGGAATGAAGTTGGATGCCGCAAGACTCCATCTCTGCGTGTCTCTAAGTTGTTAGTCACCAGGCTCGGCGAAACAAACAGAGAGGTGGCGAGGCTGGATCATAATGGAGCCTGAATTTTTGATGAGAAAGAGAGAGAGATGTTATTAAAGAGAAGTGAGTTCTCTTCTCTCTCTCTCGCTCTCTCTCTCTCTCTTTCTCAAGCATTCGCTCACTCTGACTGAATAATTTATTTACGGTTTGATAAAAACTGTTACTGTAAATGGCTTCTGACAGACTGTCAAGATGCGGAGGCTTGTCAGTGAATCATAAACACAGAGCCATAAACACCGAGCTAATGTGGCCAGGAAATGCTTGTGTTTCCCTTGAGCAGTGAATACAGAATGACCCTCGATGTTTAAGTGTGATTCACAGTAATAAACACACATGCAGAAGGTTTTTTTTTTTTCTTCAACTGACACTTTAACCCAGCGGCGCTCATTAGTCCGATCCCTGTCTCAGTTGATATAACATTTGAAGAATTTCATTCCAAAAAAAAAAATGTGATGCTACTACTCTGACAAATTCCTGGCATGAAAAGTAGAACTCAGGCTTGAGTGTTGTTGAAGTTATTTCACTGTTTGGTTCTATATCAAATGATAACGTTTAAGTGGATGTGTTCACTGCAGTTCGGAGGAGTGGAAGAAGGTGAGCAAGAGCGAGAGAGAAAAGCTGGGCGTCACCGTGCAGGACGACGGCGAGTTCTGGTGAGAGCCATAACCGTTCCGGCCATTTTGCTGTTCCTTAAATCATCTCAATTAGGGTTAGACCGGTATAGACTGCTATTGGCCTTTTTTAAAGATATGATACAGTTTGATTGATTACATATTTGTTGTATAATTGATTAATACTATACCAGTTAAAGAGTCTTTTCCACCCTGACAAGAATACAATTCTGGGGGAAACACTATGCTTGAAATTTCTTGGGAATTTTGGTGTGAAAATGCTCAAATTTAAGATATCAGCAGCATCACTCCCCCAAAATATTGGTGTTGGCTTTCAAAAACCCATATCGGTCCAAACCTAATCTCCTTCCACGTCGTCGCCACAAATCCCAGTTCCCCTTTAACATGTAACACTTCCCTCTGTCCCTTATCTCATTTCCTCTATTTTTTTTCCCCTCATTTGCACTATTCGAGGTCTTCCCTCCGAGATTTCCCCTCCAGTCGGTGTCCACTCTCTCCAGTATCTTCTCTCCTGTCCTTCTCCTGCCCTCCTGCAGGATGACGTTCGACGACTTCTGCCAGTACTTCACCGACCTGATCTTGTGCCGCCTCATCAACACCTCCTACCTGAGCATCCACAAGACCTGGGAGGAGGAGGTGATGAGGGGCTCCTGGGTCCACCGCCAGGACCCTCTTCGCAACCGGTCCGGAGGCTGCATCAACCACAAGGCCACCTTCTTGCAGAACCCCCAGGTTAGTCTGTGTGTGTGTGTGTGTGCGTGTGTGTGTGAGAGAGAGAGGGGTGTGTGATCAGAGTTGGAGTGTTATATCGTGTCCTCCTTCCTTTCCCCAGTACGTGTTTGACGTGAAGAAGGTGGAGGACGAGGTGCTGATCTGCCTGCAGCAGAAAGAGAAGAGAGCCACGCCCAAAGAGGGCAAAGGGGAAAACCTGGCCATAGGCTTCGACATTCACCGGGTATAAACACACACACACACACACACACACACACACATCAAGAAACATACAAAGACCTTGCCACACACGGATGCTTTCTGCGATAGTGACTGCCCCAGCATATCTATAATATCTTATAATGTTGCCTTCTCATGCTGCAGGTGGAGCTCAACCGGAAGTACCGTATGCACTCAGCCCAGCAGAAAGTGGCGGGCTCCATCTATATCAACTCGCGGTGTGTCTTCCTCAGGAAGGAGCTGAAGGAGGGCCGCTACGTCATCATTCCCACCACCTTCGACCCCGGGCAGCAGGGCGACTTCCTGCTCCGTGTCTTTACTGATGTGCCTTCAGACTGCAAGTAAAGCCGACCGCTTAAATGATTGTATAGCTATGACAGAATATATTCAAGACATGCAATAAATTGGGCTTGTAATCTCGCCACTAGGCCGATGTTGTATTACAGAACACTACTGGTCCAAATTTGCCAGAACTTGGGTGAATGACGCATCTTGCCTCTGCATTTCTGCATTCACAAATGTATAGTGATTGGCCAAAGGGTCGGGGATGCTACAATTACAGGTCAAAATGAAAAATGTTAAAGGAATAGTTCACCCAACGTGAAAATTAAGTCATTATCTACTCACCCTGATGAAGTCTTTGGGGACCGATCTTTGGGGACTAACAAACTTCACCTGTTTCAACTGGCATGAGGGTAGGAGAGTAGATAATGACTGAATTTTCATTTTTGGGTGAACTATTCCTTTAACACTCCATATCTCCCACACCAGAAGTTTGATCAACGTGAAATTTGGCGCACATATCCGGCTGTCCTTGCTCTTCAAGTTTCCCTTCAGGACCACTATTCTATGCCATATTGGATTTTTTTTTACTTATTGAATTTCTTGAAAAACAGTTCTTCCCCTAAGGCTTTTTCATTATTTGGCTTTTCAACACCAAACCTGGACCACAGCATAGGAGGCTGAGTTCGTTTAGAGCAGCTATTTTGAGCGGCTTCCTCTTTGGTTTGTTTGGGCATATGAGAACACAATCGCACTTGGGTGCCAATCGCACAAGACCTTGTTAAAAGGGTGGTTTCTCAGTACGCTTCCAAACCGACCCAGGAGCGCTTTATTTGGAGCGATCTCACCCAACTACATGAAGTACTGTGCATTAGTTGGGTCGGATCACAGCCAACACAGCTGATGCTCAATGTTAGTTTACTATGGAGATCAAACAGTCTCATAAGGAGGCAAAAACAAATGCCACACGATTATTGACCATTTGCATACCTTAAGCTTAAGCCAAAGTCACTTCTGGCCGTTCAACCTTCAAAGTAAAAGCATAAAAGTTTAAACGTTCAAACCCTAGCAATTGTGGATTCCTTGGCGATTCACAGGGATTAGATCACTTTACACTTTTTCAAATGGTGGGTTACAGTTGCAAATCACTCTGCATTCATTATATAGTGTTTTTTGTGGTGTGGTGTCTGACATACCTATTCCTGAGTCGTGTGACATTTGTTTTTGCCTCCTTATGAGACTGTTTGATCTCCATACTTTACCCCAGAAGAAAGATCCCGCACCAAATTTCTGACCAGTGAAGGAAATGATTGCTCCCACATGGCATTTGTTGATAAATGATGGTTTGCTCGAAATGTCATGTGAAACATAACTGAACCAATGCCTAAATGCAACAAAGTAACCTGTCCCCTGATTAGGACTAAAGAGAATGAACTATAGGTTTGAAAACACATCCCTAAACTACATATATTGATTGGCCCAAGGGTTCAAAGCATTATTCATGGGGGATAACATGTTCACTGTTGCCTTGTTGTTTTTGTGCTGACCTTTGTATCAAAATCCAATACATCGTTTTTTTCCAAGCCCTCGGAAGGCACAGGGAATTTAGTAGAGTATTGTGTTACAATACACTGATGTACAAAATACTAGGGATGTCTTCCTGATATTGATTTGCAGCCCCTTTTGCTCAGTCCACATCTCAATTGTCTCAAAGCTTAAAAACTCTTAACTCATCTGCTTATCTTTATCTACATATACTCCTTCCTTCATATACTCCGTCATTCCATTGTGATTGGTGTAGATTTAATAAGGGAAATCAATAACTTCAATGGCTACTTTATGTGATGTAGCATCAGTGCAGGGTGGCTAAACTTCATGTGTATTGTTCCTCTACCAGAGAGTTGACTCTGGACGAGCCTCCCCAGACATGCTGGACGGGGATGTGTGGCTACCCTCAGCTGGTCACTCAGGTCCACGTACTGAACGCTGAGGGACTGCAGGGACAGGACTCCAATGGAGGTAGGACCGCTAGACACAGTGGATAGAGGAGGTCTACAGAACAGATAGACGAAAGCATTGAAAGGAGTGGAGAAAATATGAGGGATGTGTGCGTTTCCTGTTAGGATGCTCTGAACTGCACAGCGAAAGTCTGCTCAGCAGCTGTATCTTGGCTTGTCTTAGAGTGTGCATTGTGTTCAGATGTTAATGGTCGTGTCCCTATCTTGTAAAGCACTGTAAACTCCTTTGACCACCCACAGAGCTACACTGCCTCAATCCCAATAGGAAAAGGCACCTGACCAAAGCACGAGGTACTACAGCACCACCTAGTGAATGTGAATGACTAGTTATTTACCTACTTCTAGTCTGCAGTATACTCACTCCCTTAACTCTCTTACAGTGTGTGCATAACCCTCTCTTTTACCCTTGATCCACCTTTAATCTTTAGATTCCTTTGCTGTGGGAACAGATTGTCAGCTGGTCAGAGAATCGGTTGAAATGTATGTAGTGCAGGTGAAGAGTTTTATTCCAAAATGAGATCTCCACCATTTGAAAAAAGTTCCGCCTACTCTTACAACATGATTGATGGCACAAAATGAAAGCAAGTTGTGATGCTTTTTAAAGAATAGTGCCTATCTTAAGTCCTTGGTGACAAAATGATAACATGTCTGCAAAAAGGATCCTCTGTATTTGACACACTATGACATTGAATGAACCGCAGGTGATTATTTTTTCCAAAATGGATCTACAGTATACTGTTTTGGAAATGAACTCTTCACCTAATCAACCCAAATAAGCTGATACTGACATGCGTTATTCGTAAACATATACATAGATACACACATACTAAACACACTGGCCCATATTTCTAAAACTCATCAGCAGGATTAACAGCACGGTAGTGGGTAAGACTGGTGCTGCATTTTCCCTATTCATAAGCAAGGTTTACGGCCTCAGTTTTACCATTTCTGCTATTTTGGCACCACTGCCTGCTTCTGATCATTTGCATGTCCCGTAAGAGATTCATAAAAGCACACCACTGCGCAAAAAATATTACTTGCTCTGGCAAGGTGGTGTAGTTCCAACTTATGATTGTCCACATTTAGATGTTACACTTTAATTACTTAACAAAATATCTCTAAAACCTATGATTTGTCAGTGTGTCTGTCCTTGGAAACAGGTGTTAGTGGTTAATAAATTTAGCATTGTGTGAAACAACTTCTTCTCTTAATATACGGAGTTCCGTTGGTGAACAGCTTTCTTTGCCTTTCTGACAAATGCGATTCATTGTGCTTGCACATGGATGATCAAGGGGGTGTTTAATATGCAACACTTCATTTACATATCGATTCTGATTGGCTTTCGCCTGGGCCACCGCAGACAATAGTGTCTCTGCAGCTGTAGCCACCGCCACGGTAACTTTATGAATCACCTCAAATTACTGCGGCACAGATTTCACGTTATGCAATGCTGTTACCACTGAGTCTTATGAATATGGGCCAGTATGTCAATTATCAGCACAATGTAGTGATTTAAAGCCTTCTTCCCACAGCCTCAGATCCATATGTGATCATCACCTGTGAAGGAGAGAGGGTGCGTTCGCCAGTTCATAAGGACACACGGTGCCCGAACTTTGACGTCAAAGGCCTGTTCTACCGCAAGAAACCCAAGGAGGGCATTCACATCGAGGTGAGCTGTCAACCTCTAACACCACAACCCACCCCACTGTGGCTGAGTGCTAATACTTGCTGATCTGAACATGCACGGCTGTTGCCCATCTGAGGGCACTTGGTACTGAATTTATAACTGTAAAACATAAACAAGTTATATTGTGTTTCAGTCCAACACCACGCCATTGTTTTTAATGTACTACAGCATTATACTGTAGTCTTTGTGCAGGTGTTTGCACTAGCATCTTACTTACTTAACCTCTACTTGTAATTTGTTATGACAGCAGCTTTCATTTTCATGTATCACAACAAAAAATGATACTGTAGCTGTCTACACTGTCGGAGACGACATATGCCCAAACAAACATCTCATGAGACCGGTGATTTCCTGAAAGCTTACAACCTGCAGCAGTAAGCGTAGATTTTCCACAATAAATCCCTCTGGACGATGCTATCAGGCTAAAGTGAAAAGCTAACTACAAATGCATTCACGTGACAGAGTTGCAGACTACTCAGGCCTTGTTACGCTGTTACGGTCCTGATATATCTAACTTGACTGCATACAGCGTCTGCAAGATTTAACTGAATAAACCAATTGCATTTAGAAAGGTAGATGGATAGCTAGGTACTTTATTTATCCCAGAGGGAAAATAAAAAAAGCAACACACACTTAAGACACGGTACACAACATAACAAAATGCTATAATACAGCTAATCAAAATAAAAGTGCTGTGTTCACCTCCCTATACAATCAGCCCACCTCTTAATATAGCAAAATATGACACATATGACACAGTAATCACAAAAATTCTGCCCCCATAGAAATCAACAGTTGTCACAGTAAGCAATAAACAATAGAAATTCTACAAAACAATAATTCCAGTAAACGATACTACTGAAGTCTAATAATCCATTTTTACTAAAGATTTGAATAAACAAAAGAAATTCCATGCCCTCCCCGATAAGCTACATAATATAAAATATTTACCAAATCTGGCTCCATATATTACATAATTATATGGCATATAATGTAAATCCACATCTTCATTGCCCTTGTTGCCCCAGCTGCACATAATGGCATATCGACAGATTGACACTGACAATGAAATAATGACACAGTGACACATGATGGCACACTGCACATGAACACATAGGAAGAGATGGCATGTTGACCTATCAGCCACCACCTGAAGTGTGCTGACACTTGTGTCCACAGGTGGTCCAAAGAGGCAGGGAAGAGTCCTTTAGCACCCTTGTTGTATAGTCTGATGGTGTTGAAGAAAAATGAATCCCTGAAACGATCCTTGGCATATCCAGGTGGTATGAACCGGTTGCTGAAGGTGCTCCTCATCACGGAAAACTCATTGTAGAGTATTTGGGAGCTTTTGTCCATGAGTTTTTCTACCATTCTTTTTTGTACCTTTGCGTCCAGCAAGTCCAGGTTCAACCCAACAACAGAACTGGTTCTCCTGACCAGCTTGTTCAATCTACATGCATCCCGCTGAGTGTATCTGCCAGCCCAGCAAACAGCAGCATAGAATGACACTGGCCACGACGGACTAGTAGAATATGTACAGAAGTCTGTAGCACACAATCTTAAGCCTCCTAAGGAAGAACACACTGCTTTGCACCTTCTTGTAGAGGGCTTCAGTATTGGATGGCCATTCCAGTCTGTTGTCCATGTGGATTCCAAGGTACTTGTAGGACATTTGGCTGTAGGTGATTCTTTTTGCACCACGTGACAAAGTTCTCAGCCAGGCCCCTTTACTCATCCTTCTCGTCACTGATACAACCTATAATCACAGAAACTGTGAGCTTCTGTAGGTGGCCACAGTTGGGGTTGTATTTGAAATTGGAGGTGTGAAGAGCGAACAGGAAGGGGGACAGTAGAGCTGTGGAACTGTGGCCTACTGGTGAGATAGTCCATGATCCAAGACACCATCAGGGCATCCTTCTGCATCTCCCAGAGCCTATCCCTCAGTCCCTGGTGTCAAAGGAACATGGGAAAAGGATGGTTCTCAAATGTTGCCAGCTTTACCCAGGTGGGAGTAGGCCCAGAGGGTCTAGATGGGTCAGCACCAACCTCTCAAAGGTCTTCGTGATGTGTAATGTTAGTGTCACAGGTCTGTAGTCATGAAGAATGAAGGGATAACCGCCTATTAGGCATTGGGACTATGCACAGTTGTGGCACTCTTTGCAGTGGCACCCTTTGCCGATACTTGAATAGGCGCTGGAAGAGTCTGCCCAGCTGATTGGCACATGTTTTTAGCACCCTAGGGTTGATGCCGTCTGGCTGCCTTGCCCGAGTGGAGCCTCCTCCGCTCTCTCCTCATCTGATCATCAGAGATGGAATGACTAGGGTGAGGGAGGGAGGCAAGGGAGGGGCAGCTGCAACTAGGCTGCCTTTAATATGGCATGTAACGTCACTTACCTTCATACAAAAACCGGGCTTCATCTCTACACTTTTTCATTTTTCTTTTCTCTGCCCCTGAATCATGTTGCCATATTAACAACCATTTCTCACCTGCATGCATCCCTATATGCGTAACCGTGCACATCGCCGGTGAGTGGGGCTGTTGTGGCGATTTGCTGAACATCCATAACCAATCAATTAGGAACCCTATATCAGCCATTACTCTGAGAATATAAGCCTATCTACTTGTTATTGGAATTATTGTTTGTAATATTATACTGTTGGATATACTCAATCAGACCTGTGAAATTGCATCATTTATCACAGTAAGTGGAGCGGAGCTGTGGATGCTCTGTGGGTAGGTAATGCCTGAGTTCGCTGGGCCTGTTGATCACTTCCAAGTCCAGACTACAAACAAAAGGTGACCGGGCCTCTTCTGATGAGGTCTCTGGACCCTACAGTAGACTTTGGAATGAGCTGCCTAAGGAGATTAGGCTTGCCAAATCAGCATCTTTTTTTTTTATTTCCTTTTTTGCTTTTCTATTTTCTCTATTTTAACTGTTTTTATGCTCTGCACTCCTCTATTTTTAGATTTTTTTTGTGCATTTTTTAAAATTAAATATAAAGTTTATTGTTTTTGAAGAGTGCTATGTAAGTAAGGTTTGTTATTATTACTTAAACTCCTGTACATCAGCACTTTTCTTATCCTCACTCTCTCTGTGCTTCTTGGTATCCCTCCTCTACCTTCCATCAAGTTTTAATTTCTCTCTCCCTTCTGTGTTTTCTCCTGTGGAATCTATATTGTGACTGCTATTGCTCAGACTTTTTCCTTTTGTGTTTTTTCTCCCTCTCTCTCTGTCCACCTCATTTGCTATCGGGTCTCCGCCTTCCTCCCCTGATTGGCCGACAGATTTATAATAAGAATGTGATTGTGGATTCCTTCCTGGGTCAGGTGACCCTGTTCAGCGACCCCAACGAACGGCAGGAGCAGCACACGCTTCACCTTCGCGACAAGGGCAGTCGCCAAGACAACGACCTTCCAGGCACGCTCACTGTGCGCCTCATCACCTGCACCACGCTCACCAACATCTGACGCAATCGCCGCCGCTGGTGGCGTTTGACCACGGCCTCCATCCATGTCTTCGGTCAGCCGCGCGGTCCGTCCCAGAATCATCCTCCAACTCCCCTCTGGACCTCAGTGTCTTTTTCTGCCTCTTGCTCTTTCTGTCTGTCTGTTTTTTTCTGTCTTGCTGTCTTTCTCTTTTTCTCTTGCTTCAGCATTAAAATTAGGCTTCGACCGATATGGGTTTTTGAAGGCCGATACCAATATTTTTGGATTGTGTCAATATTCAGTATCTTTAAATTTGGCAGAACAGTCCAACTCATTACAACTATTCAGTATTTCCCCATGAAATTTGTTCTTGTCAGGGTGAAAAGCCTCTGAAACAGCATTTAGACCATCATCTCCATTGAAATACTATATAATAATAATACTATATATAGACCTATACTAATGAAATTCTTTTAGGTGGATTAGCAGCGAGGTGTGCCAGGGTAAGCCAGGTTTCACTACAGATCTTTTAAGCCCCTGACACACCAAACCGACAGTCGGCCGTCGGCCAATGTCGGGCCGTCGGTAAGCGCCGGTGTCCCTAGTTTTTGCGTTGTGTCCCGCACCGTCGGCACTAGTCGGACCCTGTCGGCGGCTTTTCGGCCGATTGAGCATGTTGAATCGGCGTCGGAGCCGTCGGTGAGAGAGATCACTCTGATTGGTAGTTTGTGTTTTGCCTCTGGATGATTGGACTGATAAATTCCTTCAACATGTGGAACTGAACAGGAAAGAGCCGAGCGAAAATTTTAAAATCGGAGGTTTCATTTATCTCCAGCTCTCGACACAGGTTCGGGAAAGCCCCTTGAGCCTGTCGCTGGAGTAACGTTATTCATGATTTCACCCATTTAGTGCGGTATTATTTATTTTTCGCCTCCGCCTCTTCCTTTCTTCTTCCACAACCAAAGACCAAGGGCTGACAACGCCAGTGCCATTTGCAACTTCTTATCAGACATATGGTTATTTCCCTTCACGCAGGCGCAGAACGTACGTGCTAGTTGGCCGTCGGCTGTAGTCTTTGCGGTGTGTTCAAGTGCAACTTTTTGGACCAGACACAGGCGACGTGAGGCGACGCAACAGTCGGCCTTCGTCGCCGCTGGTTCTTTGACGTCGGTTTGGTGTGTCAGGGCCTTTAGACAGAACCTCCATATATCCAATATCGGCAGTGGATGTCACCGACTGGCCTATATCCAGTTTTTAATAAAAGGCCAATATCGGCCCGATGTTTCAGCAAACGAATATATCGGTCTAACCCTAATTGAAACACGCACTCCCACTTGCAATCCTCTATATTCCTTTCTGCATACTGTCATAATCAAACACAAAAACACATACCCCCCCCCCACACACACACACACACACACACATGCATAAATACATGGACATAAACATGCACACATGCACGCACGTATGCACACATGTTCCTGCACTCTCCATGCATGTGCCAGTGTTTCTAAGGGCTATGCATTGCCTTAAGGCTGAGTCTGTCTGTCCAACCCTGGGACCGGCCGTGTATGTTGAAGAGGGGGGGGCGGGGGGGTTGTGTTAAATCCTGGGTGATTCTCTCTGTGTGTTTTTCTACTCCAACTGTCTCCAATTTTAGCACGGCCTCCATTTCAGCTCCTTGAAATCTGCCTCGCTCGCCACCTCGATCGGCATCATCATAACCATGGTCATAGTTTGTATCTCCTATTTATTGACGTACTGTATACTCTTTTCTAACTGTGGATAATACTGATCATCTCCCCAAGTGTCTGCCCACCCAGACACCTCAAGTCTTCTCCAGTTTGCCAGTGCTTTGGTGAGCATGCACCACTGTCTGTCTGTCACTTTTTACTGTGGACTTCACTAACAAAAGCCAACAGCAGCTATACTCTCCCTCTACTGAGAGCTTGCGTGTGTTGTTCTGTGAGTGCGCTCGTGTTTGAAATCTCACCTCCCGTCTTCCCTCACCACCATTTGAAACCCCCTAAGACTGCGCTTTCTACCGGTTGCTATGGACGGTCTCCAAGCTGCATGGCTAAAAATGAAACTCTTTGCCCGTATTGCACATCTTTCCACTCGTAGCTTAGCAGCCGGTGCTTTCGATAGTGCTCCCCCTTTCCCTCTCGACCCCCCCCCCTGTAAACCCCTTTTCCAATCCAGTGGAGTACAAAGTTTCACCCTGACATAATCAAGTGCTTTACGGGACCAAAGATGAGCCAGGCCCTCCCCTCTCCTAGTCCAGCTTGGACCGGCCTGGCCTGGCCCAAGCCTAGCTACGAACCGCCACCCCCTGTGCCACATCATCTCTTAACGGCAACACCACTGCCTGACGCTTCCTCTGACTTGAGTCACTTGGTCTGGGCCAAAGACTCATGCCACGTGACCCCAAGAGATAGCAGCTGTGCTTCTGTTGTTGGCATAGAACAGATGTGTGTTTGTGTGTGCGCGTGCGTTCATGTGTGTGTATGTGCGTGAGCGTACGTGTGTGTCTGCGTGTGTCATGCTAGTGCTGGTGCTGCTCTGAATGGGAGCACCTGGGAGTGCTCGGGTGAATGTATATCTGTTAATACACGTGTCTGAAAGAAAGTGAGTATCTGTGAGGAGAGGTGTGAATACTATTGGACAGAAACGAGTCCTTTTGGGGAACACACACCTTTGCACTTTACTTAGTTTTGATGGGAACGAGTGACCCACAAGGATCGGAGGAGGATGAGAGCGAGCAGAGGAGAAGCCCTGCCAAACAACCTGTGCCATCGCCTTGGTCCTGGCTTTGCCTCCACAGCAGGAACTCTAGAAAACGACGTCAAACACGGGATGTACTGTTTAGTGCTTTCAGAGGTATTTCAAATGGCTTTTGCATATCGAACCATCACTGGTACAACACAATCTCTGCTGAACCGTTGACATTTCTTGCGTAGATCATGTGGCCATCCTGTTTGACCTTCTGGCAACTGCAGGCTTTTGAGATAGAAGCCCTGACAGTATACATCACATATTTTTTTCTTCAGAAGTGCAATATGATTGCAGAGACTTTTCATTCCAGGTTTTATTGAATATTGGGTGTGTCTTAGTGTCTTTTTTGTTTTTTAAGTAACTATTGTTTCTGTGTTTAATAAGAAAAAAACATATAAGTTACAATCATTCTCAAGACATTTCTTTTGAATGTAACACAAAGAGTCAGCGGACTAATTTCTCAATCAAACCATCAAGTCCTTTTTACTCTTCTTAATTTTCAGCGCCTTTTTCCATTACTTGAACTGTCACATATGGCATTTAATTGTCACATTCCTTTGTGTACAGCATCTTTATAAATGTGTCTTGCATGGGTTATTTTCCAATATGTCCATGGCCTTGTATTGTACTGTTCTATTGTTACTATATATTTATTCTTTCTATCTCGGAGTCTTGGAAATGCTAGTTTTAAGCAATCAGCATGTCTACACTAATGCACCTCATATCAGTCTAATCATATCAACAGGTTTGAAACGGTTATGTCTAGTAAAATACAGTGATACATTCATAATGCCTTTAGCATTGGCGATCATTGTTAGCAGCAGTTGTTGACTACTATTTAGGTGCTATTTTAAATACCTGTCTTCTCTGTGCTCTTTTTATGTTGCATTCAGTCTAATAGAGGGACTGAAAATGAGGGAGAGTTATATGTAAGAGATAAAGAGACTGAATTTGAAAATAACAAAATACCATGTTAGTTTGCAGACAGCCAGTGTCAAGCAGTCTAAGGTTAGAGATGGAAGCGTGTGCCTGGAAGGCTGCTGGTTCTAACGTCCAGACCAGGTGGGAAAAGAAAGAAGCACTTTTCCGTCCCTCAGTAACTACCATTGAAGTGTCCTTGTGCAAGGCACTGAACTCCCAACTGCTCCAGTGGAGCCTCTCACTGGCCAACACTACAAGACTGTTGTACTGGGCAGCTCCCAGTTGTGAGTGTACATATTTGTGTAATTCTGCCTCTCCAACTTCTCGAACTCCCCCAGGTCATTACTGTGAATAAGAATGTGTTCTTAATCAGCTTGCCTGGCTAAACGAGGATTGAATTAAAGTTTCAAGGTGACAGAAAAGAGTGGTTGATGGTGCCAAAGGCATATGCCACTACATGGACGATGTAAGACTAACAGTATGCAGACCAGGGGGGTGACAATGGCATCAACTACGGACTAGCGGTTTAGGCTAGTCATAAACTCAACAAATACCCTCTCTTATCCTGCTTAATGACTGAGCTACCACAGAATTTTGCCTTTCAGCTATGTTATTGCAAGGCCCTGAGACAGTTCAGTCTGTAACAGTATCCATCAAGTGTCAACCATAGAAAAATCAAGAGAAACGTATATTTGTACCCATAATCTACAATGCTATGCTAATATACAGCTGCATAGAGAATGAATTGGTAAAGAGACTTTGACTGAATTTAGGATGGTTCTCAGGGTTAGAGGTAAATTTTTTGGTTTGGAACTGATAGCGTTATGATACAACATTGTGTTCACAGTCAGTTTCCCTTTGATTGTCGATGGAGTAGCTCCATGCTGTACATCAGTATCACAAATACAGTCTCTGTTTTCTTGTTCATGTACATAAATACTGATTGGACTGTCATAGGCCCTATTAATAACATGGTAACACCTTATTTGAGCTCAAACTTATTAACACACTCATAATACTCAAACAAGAATTTACTAATAGCTACATGGCAATTACATGAATACTGCTTCAATCTTTATGTCAACTTGCACTCAGTGTTCAAGTAATATTCATGCCAGCTTGACAATTAACAATTTGTATAATGGGGGTTCCCATCTCTGTCTCATCATCTACCAAAATGAGGTACATAGTCAAATCATAGAAAGAAATAACATACACCACAGTAAAAAATAAATCTTGCTGAAGTTAGATTCACTATAGCCAAGGAGAGCAAATATAATGTTAACGTTAACTAGTCTGGTATAAGAAGCTAGCTTCCCAGTTATGTCCTGTTTGAAAGTCTTGGGAATTAGCTATCTGGTTAATTTAATTAACATGCTTCATGAGCTATCAAACTAGTGTTTGCTCAATTTCTTTTTAATGACTGTAACTATTAAGTTATATATACAGTATATAGTGAGCTAACTGCAGTAACGGGAGAACAATTAACAGCTAGCAAAGCAGAAGCCAGCGAGCTAGAAGCCCAGAAGCTAATTGGTTGAACTTGGACTGTGAGCACAATGCCCACAAAACAGATTCATAACACAGGTTTTAATTGACACATCTTAAGGTATGTTTTGTTTTTGTTTTTTTAATGTATGTATCAATACATTGACACTGACACTACGTCACAGATGGCATACTATTACATGAAAACTTAATTAAGGCTGATGAGGAGGGAATCGTATTCATGAGTGTGCCATGTAGCTGTTAGCTGTAGCTATAAAGCTCTTGTTCAGTCATTATGAATGTTGTAATCCAGAGTTCTAGTAAAGTGCTGCCAGTAACATACATTGAGCTCCACAAGGATTTGGACGGGACTCCTTACTTTTATTACTTTGATTGTGAAATGACACAACAACATAAAGGCTAAAGCACAAACTGTCAGCTTTAATATGCTGGAAGCCATTTTGGAAGAGCTTTTAATATTTTAACATCTTGTCAAAAGGTCTTATAGTGTAATGACAACCCATAAACATCACCACACTCGATATCTTATTGTCAGGTTGTCCTGCCAGCCTTTTTTGCATTTCACTGTTTCTCTATGAGGATTTAGCTGTGACTGTACTCTGCTCTAAATTACAGTACTGTATAGAGTACATGGTACATGTACATGGTTGACTAAATGATTCAAAGTAAGCAAGTAAGCAAAGATCTGAGTTAGGCCGTGTTCATGTTGCGGAACGTTTTCTGCTTGAAATCTGCGATCTGCCTCGCTATGATCTTTTGAAAAAAGTGGTAGAAACTAAGCGGAGCAGTAATAGGTGTTGTTCAGTTTGTTGCCAGGCGACCAAATTAGCGCTGAGTTAATAGCGTGTCATTTCTATCATTTTGATTGGTTGTCTTGTGACAAGTAACACATGATGCGCGGATCTTATCCGCTCAAGTTGAACTAGTTTCAACTCTTTGCGCTGGCAACCGCAGCGGAAAAATCTGTGAACCGCTTCGCAGCTGGCGCTGAGTGTGGAATCCGTGTCCTTCCATAGGAAATAATGGCATTTTTAGTGGAAAGCGCTCTGCAATGTGAACACGGCCTTATGAACCAGCCTTGAGTCGTCATACTCCTGCTACAGAGATTTAGTTAGACATGAATCGATTAACTGTTGTTTTATCCTACGATGGAACTGTTTTTAGAGAAACAACCAAAGTTATTAATGTCTGTCTTTATGTTCTGTGTCAGGAGCATGATTAGAGACTGGCTTGATAATTCAGACCATGCACACCAGCAATGTTGTGATATACTAGATGGCACTGTTCTTCTATAAAATATCTACTGAGTCCGACTAAGGGACCAGGAACAATAAGAGCTGTACTTCAACTTCTCAGCCACTGTGGCTGAAAATAGCTGGCAGTCTGCACTTTAACCTCAGGTCCAGATTCATTAACATTGCGTTGCGAAGGCAACCTGCGCATTTCTTTGCACCTCAGCTGCTTGGGCTAAGAGCACAGAGTTTTTATCTTATTCACTAAGAAATTTATGCAAGTGTTGGCGTGAACAGCCCCTGTAAAAGAGCACTGCACAAGCAAATTGCCCCTTCATCAACAACTGCAAACGCAGCATGTGTGCTTCAGCTTTAAGACTAATCCACCAACACTGGCCCCCTTGCGCCCTAAAGCCCCTGCATAATTGGGAGCATTCTCTGATCTGATCTGAGATTCTAGGATGGAAAACCCTCTCCCTGGCTTGCCTGATTTGATGGTGATGATGCATGTGTCTTGCAGTAATGATAGCAGCCAGTATGAATGGACAAACTCTTTGCGCAAAGTTTTCACACCACTTATCAAAGAATTTGGTGTTGCGAAGTGTTTCTGAATTGGTCGCAATCTCTAACTGAGTGTCCTTGCCCACAAAGAACTATTACATGGGCAAGATGATGAGATTTACACATAATTTACATATGCATGACCATGACAGGCGCAAAGAGGTTTTATTTTTGACCAGCGCTATTAGGCAGCTTTTCAACTCATAGCGAAGGGTCAGTGAACAGCATGGCTTTCTGATTTGGTCATGTTGGTGATATAGCACACTCTTCCCTGCACAAACCTTTAGTGAATCTGGGCCGCAGAGTCACTGTGTCACTTAACAGTCTAAGTAATAAGAGTTAGGAGCCAAAATATCAAACGTCGTCCAAATCCATTTGTGCTCACTGAATGTGAATTCTTAACGAGGTATTCGTCTTCAAGGTTCCACTCATGAAAACTATGTGCCACAGCAGTGCCAAAATCAAGCGACAGATGGGTCTATAGTGAAGGGAGGGTTCTCGGGGGGTGATGAAGTTGTACTGTACATTGTAAAGATGTTTGCTATAATTGTTGGACAAACATAAGACAATTCAAATATCCTGGGAGTTTTTCTACCCCTTTTGTTCTCCACTGTTCTTTTGTGTCCGTCTTTGCCATGAAGTGATGCTGGTTGTAATGTCACTGCATTGCTATCGTTACTCATTGTAATTGTTGTCATTTGCCAAAAGTGTTATGGCTTCCACTGTTAACCGCCACACATACACACACACACACACACACACACACACACACACACACACACTCCAGGAACTATATTAACCGGGGTGGTTGGAGTGTACAGACCCTGACTGGTTGTCTGATGGTTGATATAAAGGTATTAGTTTTTTGTTTCCTTGTTCTGTATATATTTTCCACAGGGCCATGCCAAAGCAGGTTTTAAGAACACGAAACCATTTGAATGAAGTTGAAATGTTCAGATGTTGGTGACTTTTCTATGAATCCAAAAATGCCAGTGCATGTAGCAAACCGCTTCAAATCTGCTTGCACCATTACGGTTCACAGAATATATATTTTTGGTTCTCAAAGTGTTGTGAACATAATCAGTTGTTGCTACTTTGATAGACATACTGTGTGAAGTAAAAGGCTTATGTTGCACACTTGCATGCATTAAAACAGTATCCAGTTTTCTAATATTTTGTATCCAATAACCTGCAGTATACAGTATGTATATAAAAGTAGCAGCAATTTGAGTTATTATCAGTTACTATAGGATCCATGTTTTGATGGATGTGGTTATGTATCCTGGATATTATTTATTTAAAGAGGAAATAGTATGGTATTAAAGAGAACTTTTTTATAGTGATCAGCAAGAATACTTATCAGTGGATATATGAAACAGGAAATATGAGGGATCCAGAGAGCTCAAAAATGATTTGCAGGGCTCTATTTTCGTGACGGATGGTGGATGGTGGGGTTTTGCGCCGGCTAAGTGGTATTTTGACGTACCGTGAACTTGAATGCAGCGAAGTGGGAGAAGAGGCGCACTAGGGGGTGTGTCAGTAACAATTTTGGTGTCCAGGATAACAGGGATTTGCGCTTGCACCACCCGCCTGCTCAGACCAAGACAACAAAGGCGCACGGCACAAAGCGCAGCCTTGTTCTGTGCTATTTTTGTGGCTTTACCAAGCAATGTGCACATGATCAGATCAGATGAACAGATCCTACTCAAAAGCTTACCCGCAATTTTTGTGGATATGTTGTCCAATTTGACTTTGATATAAATCACTTCGAGATTAACTAAACCCAAATCTTTGGTGAAGCCTGACACCTAATGGTGATAAGTAGGGTACTGAGCTGCCCATCTGCTATTGGGTGGCCTTTGTGCCAGGTGATGTCACCCTCTATAGAGGTGGTGACATCACCTGGCACAAAGACCAGCCAATAGCAGATGGGCAGTTCAGTACCCTACTTTTCACCACTTTGCGCCATACGCCGTCGATTTCCGAAAGTAGAGCCCCTAGAATCTTTTGCGATTATTTCAAATGTTACTTCAAAGTCTGCACAATGGAGACACATTGTAAGTTTATCAGTTGTAGACAGAATGCCGACATGGTTGCAGTTTAGGTTCGCTTGTCTGCTGATCTTATAGCCTCGTCAGCTTGCATACCGCTGCATGTGTCTCGATTAAAAGACATCAGTCATTGACTTTCAGAAACAGTATGCCAGGTATCATGTTATCTCAATGATAGCATTATGTAGGCTGTATGACATTTGACTCAATTTTACCAAGTCACCGGACACCTTCTGTATTCTCGTCATTGACATTTTTATCCAAGATAGAGTCTTGTCCACTCAACGAATGAGCTTGTGATTCTCTTGTATTTTTCTGCTGATGTTTATTAACTGGAGACTGGAATACCCACTGCATGGTGACACTTCTAGAAGATACTACAGTCTTTATAACAAGTATCTTTTATCAGTATTTTATAACCTTGTTAATTTTATATATCCACTTAACCTTGCGTTCCAAACTGGTATGTTTACTGATAGCTAGGTATCAGAGAGCTGTGCTGTATGTTATGTGTTGTGTGCTTGTCTGTGTGTTCTTTTCAACGTGAGCTTTCTTTTTCTTTTTCAATGCGTGTTCATTGAATTTGGTTCTCGGTTACACTGTGGTTATTTTATAGCTACAATCTAAAAAAGATTTTTTTTCTTTTGTATTTTATGTCAACTTGTGGCATGACTTTGAAATAAAAGACAAAAACCTATGCTGGGTTTGTCGTTATTTGACAGAAATGAGCATGAATAGAGAAATCTCTTCAAATATGTATTTTCAGGTATTACAGAACATATATGTAGTTTTGTTTATGATGACTCCATGCGTCAACTTTATTACTCTTCTTTATTGTCTTTTCCATACAATACATTTCGGATTTAAGCATATAATCTGAACCCTCAATCTGAACCTCAACCCACAATTAAGTGCGCTTTCCACCCACTGTGAGTGCTTTGTGAATGGCACGTTTTTTTCCTCTGTCTTTAATGGTTTAACAGCCGCAAAAGCGTCACAGACCTTTTGTGAATTCACCCCAGAGTGTACAAAATATGACGACCACATTCTCTAATTTGGATTTTCACCCCCTTTTGCACAGTCCATGTCTTAAAAATTCTTCTTTAACCTTGTCTCCTCCCCTACACCTTCACAACGAAATGGATTTCATTAGAGTTCCACCGATACAGGTTTTTAAGGCCGTTTAAGGCATTTTTATACCAAATGTTTTTATTTAAAAGTTTTCAGTGTTTCCCTCAGCATTTAGACCATCGTGCGACTCTAAAACTCTTCACTGAAACTCACATAACACTACTACTACTACCACTAAGAAGAAGAAAAAGAATCACATGATACATGTATAGAATCCGATCAAAACGGTGCTTTATAATCAATTCAAGTTATGGTCTTCATAGACAACCAGCGTAGCATTGATCAATCCTACAATGAATATGTAATCAATCAAACTGCATATATCCAGCCTATCGGACGCAGATGACACTGACTGGCTATCCAAGGCAAACTAATATATCTAACCCTAGATTTCCCATTATTCATGGGATCATAGCTTTCACTGGGATTCCTATTTTTACAGATTTGCTTTCATGCTTGCTTCTTATAGATTTGCTTATTACTTTAAAGCACTCTGTAAATAAATAAAGTGTATCATTATTGTCAGATGTAGAGGCTTCAAAATTGCTTACTCTGTGGTTCATAGCAACAACCTGGACCTCATGACCTGGGTCGCCTCCCCTCCCACTTCCCAGCCGGTCGCTGTGTCTTCCACCAACAAGCTCCACCTCCCAGCTAATCAGGATCAGCAGCCATGAATGAGACAGAGAGAGGGAGGCTGGAGAGTCACTTCACTGACCCAGACATCAGACTGTAACCAGTCCAGCAGCGGCAAACTCCCATACAGTAGACTGAGACATACAGTAGACCGGGAAGAGAAAGAAAAGAAGTGGAGGGCATGGGACAGAGGAGAAAGGATTGACAGACGGGGACAAGAGTAGAAAAAAGAGAGCAAAACTTAATCCTCCAGCTTCCAGCTTCCTCTTCATTCCTGTACCATCTTATCACCTGTTGCCCCAGGCCACTTCAGACCTGCCCGGGTCAAAGGAGACTGAAAAGACTGGGAGAAAGAGACCAGGAGAGAGAAGAGAGGACCTTCCAGACAGTGTTGAGAGGTAAGTGGGGCGGGTGAACATGGGTCTGGGCCGAGGGCTTAGCCACCAGCCAGGCCGCAGTGCTGCTGCTCTGCTGTAGCTTTAGGCCAAAGCCTCTTACTGTTCACCGCTCACCCCCAAGCCCTTCGTCCTTTGCCAGCACTTAAAGGAACCATTATGCACACTTGAAGTAAACACAGTGTGATTGGCTGCATTGTTAGAAGTGTGGACGTCTGTGTATGTGTGTACGTGCATATACAAAGTTTGGATGGTTACTTCCAAAAATAGATTTGATTACTGCTTGTGAGATAAGATAAAACTTGAATGAGTAGGGAAATTGAGTCGATGCAGCAACAGATAGTAATAGGATACAGCAAAGAAATGTAGAATATAAATGAGAATAGGGGGAATGAGGGGTAATACAACTGATAATTACAACACTACAACATATTAAGTACAACCGTAAGAATGAAAATTATGAAATATATGAGTACACAACTCAAAAGTTGTGTACTTGCTTGTTTGGTTTGGGCGACAGTACTGTACTTGGGCCAACAACTCAGCAACATCAGAGAAATCTGAATTTGCTTTAAAGAAGGCACTGGTTGAGCGCAACTACCTTTCTCCCCTAAAGCTGGGGATACACTAGACAACTATTGCCCCGATTTTAGCCAGGATTCACAATCGGGCCGAGTCTGTCCTGGTCTGCACTAGTCTGCAGATTTTGGGGCAGTCGGCGTGGCCAGTTGGCACAGAAAATCTATAAGTGTGTGAGGGGAACAGACTCTAATCTCTTGCCTCCCGACGTGAGTTGGAGCCACTACGATGATATCAAACATGTTTGATTTTTACAAGCGGAATCTGGACGCAGTCGGGTAGTGTGTACTCGTCTCAACTCAAATGCGAATGGATCCCGTCAATAGCCAATGAAAAACTATGAAGCTATGCCATAACAAGCCAATACAGTGTTTAGCCCACACCAAGGAGCAATCAACTAATTCTTCATACAATAAATTTATAGATAGGCCTACCGATCTTTCTGGTACCAAGGCACACAGGAAAAAAATACAGGGAAGACTCAATTATTGATTCCACAAAACCTTGGCTGCCAGATGCCGATTTTAGACCGGAAAGTCAGGTTTTATAATTATTATTTATTAGCCTACATGTCCGGTTGATAGTCCTGACCGGACAATGTAAATGCGCAGTCCGGTTTTGCAACATAATCATCTGGCACCGTAGCCAGCATCCCCTACAAACGTTCTCAGCTCCCACTTCATAGCTTTGGCTCCATTATGTACCAACAGGTATTTGATTCACATTTGCTGCTCACCTCCAGCTCCCTCTGCAGTCTGTGTAGTCCATACTGACTTCCACACCTTTATGTAAATGCGTTTTGGGCTACCCATAAAAATGTAATGTGAATTTATATCTATGCTGTACCCCCATGTTTGCTTTGCTACCGGTATCTCGTAGCGTACCGCGAGAGCTCATGTTTTCATGTGAGTTTGGTGCGTTCAGTTTGGTTCAGTTGCAGTGAGTGCAGTTAAGTCGAGTAGTGTGTGATCCCTCGTCTGGCGCAGTCGTTAAGTGTGTGATCCCCAGTTTTTCAGTCATCATAAAAAAATCTGCAGAAACCAGTCGCTTAGTGTATACACCCAGTTTTTTCATAATCTGTTAGGATTTTAAAAGTTGTGTGGTGTATCCCCAGCCTAAGATTCATTCCTTGCAGTGTGTGGATGAAGGCCAAAGTGCTGTATGATCAGCCTGCACTTTGGTGCCGGTCTGCTTCAATTAAAAAATACTGTTTTAAGCTAAGCAATTGCTGCTGACATGAGTTTGACTTTACGATGAGACTCATTAGCTGCACTTATAGTCACCTTGAACCCAAGTCAGGGTGTTGGAGCTTTGTTCAATTGTATTCTAACACCGTACAATATGATATACTGCAGTACAACATATAGTACATATGACCGTAAGCTGCCAGGATTCAGCCCAACCTGGCCTATGTCCTAGCACCTTATTCATGAACAGTTTTAATACCACCAAAACAAAACCAGCACTCCTCATCAGACATGTTTTTTGCAGAGAGGCAGAACCACAGAACTCATGGAAGACATGGAAGCAAGGCTTTAAAACTTGCTACGTCACCGATGAACATTTCAAAGCCCTCTGTGCCTGCACCTCTGAATCCCTGCCATGTGAGTCATTATTGACATGCATGCCCATACGCCTCCCGGCCTCCTTGTTAGAATGGCATTACAGGCCACACACGCAGATTAGCAGCAGAATCCCCAGGCAGCCCTTTGGCATTAGCAAGATTGCTGTCGGTGACCAGGTTGACTAGGGCTCTTGTGAGTGTTTCATTGCCTGTGATGACAGAGGGTTTGGAACTCGGAGGTCTACTAAAGCATCTCCTGAACACTTGCACTGGTACTAACGTATTTGGAAGACACTGGGAGCACTCAGTATTCTGAGTTGTCTTAACAATGATAATGATCCCTTTGATTTCATAACCCAGAAAGCGCCAATTTCACTTTTGATCATGTGGTGGAGAACGCATGTCTTTGCTTCTTATGGATTGTCAAGTTAGCCTACTCATGTACGGCAACATTTTATTGCCCAGTGGAATGCCTGTGGCTAAAGAGAACGGGCAGGGGGATGATGAGGATGAAGACTCCTTTATACAGTCTGGGGATGAAAGGAGTTGAGAGATTTTGGTCAACTGTGCGGCTACTCTCAATTTGTGTTCAAACAAAAAACTAGCTTAGTGTTGGTTACATGCTTGCCAGCTGTGAGCGTAGTGGAAAATGAGAATATAGCAATGGACAATAAAATCCAAATCACCATGAATAGCTTACCAGTACAACTAAACATCTAACCTTACGGCTAACATACACTTAGCAAAGCCCTCTATGCTAACGCTACATCTTCAACAAAGTATGCCCAGTTCGTTGTAAACAAACTTACAACTAAATCTAACAAACAATATGCAAAACCTAATTCAAATAATGTAACGTAGAATGACACGACTTACCTTAATCAAGAAACGAGGGAACTTGAAAGGAATCTTCCACTAGCTAGTCAAAGGCTTCCACAGGCAAAATGTGAAATCAAAAAATCAATCTTCCAGTGTATCTGCAGTGAAAACTCGCATTAGCAGGAGCATCAGCTGGTCTATAAAGGTTACTACCAAAGGCATTTCAGTCATGACCTAATGACCTAAGGACCTAATGAAAATCCTACAGGCTCTTTGGCACATCAGTACATTGCCTTTCTGGCAATCCTAAAAATATAGTGTTTCTGTGTTTTTTCTTCCACCAGATGCCACCTTTCAAACACAATCAAAGCCCCAGAGAGCACCAAAATTGTGGAAACTTCATTTGCTTCACAGGTACTGGAAAATCAGGCACAAGTGGAGACAGCTGTGTACATGTTTTTTGTACATGTTCTCAGATGTGTAGATGTGGGCCTGTGAGTCATGACCGGCGGTTGTTTTGGGTGCAGGGCATGCCACGCAGTACAGTACAGCACAGGCCTACAGGTCCGTGTTTGGGACGGTTGCCAGATTGGCACCCTGTGGTTCTGGATAAGAAGCTCTGTCTTGGCATATGCTGCGCATGCTGTGAGGAGCTACATATGGATGAACTTGGCTGAGGATATACTGCATATAATATATCTGTACTGCACCCAAAAAGGGTTGCTTCTCCAGTCAGACGTGAATCAGTGGATTTTTTTACATATAGAAATTGTCTTTCATACAGATTCTTTGATTTGTAATTCATATCATTGACTTTCAAATTATCACATCCATATGGTATATCTATAGGGGCTATAAACTCAGTGTTAATCTACTTACTGGACCACTAATGGCTCATTAATACACTAGCGGAACCCCCCCCCCCCCCAGTTGCCAACTTCATCACTCATATGCATTGCTTTTGTTGCCCCGAGAGCCATCTGATATTGCCAGCTGCTTTTCATGTCATAAAGGAACTAGCAAGATAAAATTACTTGCAGGATAGAGTGGTTTGGTTCGCTCAGTTCCATTTTGATCACCCATTGAAAAATAAATCTTTTTTATTGCTCAACACCCAGACTGCACTTAGACTTAGAAATTCACTCTGTAGCCTACTTTGGTTAAAATAGCTAGCCTACATCTAGGAACAAAAAAGGCCACCTCGTCATCGGCATTGCAAGAATGGCTAACAAAGGAATGACGGCTCAGGGAGGTGTTGTCATGGGGGAGAAAATGATTCAGCAGCCATACTAAACTATGGCTTGTACTTAAGCGGTGGGATTAGCCCTTAGAATCCAAGTAAGCCTTGACCAGCCCCCACCCGCCCCATTACCCCCCCGACTCCTTTCCTTCACCAGCCTCCCATGTCCAGCTGAGCCACATGGCTGAGGCAGACATTGTGATTATCTTTACTCTGACTCTGCAGTATCTGTTATTACTGACCAGTTGGGAGGATAACAAGTAGTATGGTACGAACTAAAAGGAATACAACAACTTTCTGAGAGATTGAACTGTCAGTCAGTTTAGCCGTTAAGGGCCAGCAAAAATATAGACACCAATATCCATGTGTCCCATTGGCTCCGTTGCTCTATGCTAACACTTTAGCATACACTATGTTGAGTGATAGTAGGCTCCATGATAACACATAAACATACACTATGTTGAATGATACTAGGCTCCATGCTAACACTTCAGCATACACTGAGTGGTAGTAGGTTTTATGGTACTAGTAGTAGTAGTAGTAGTAGTAGTACTCTGGGAAATGTCTTTATCACAGAAACGCACAGAATCATAGACAAGAAATATAGACAAAACTGAAAATTAGACAAAAATGTTTTGTGGGATGGACCCTTTGTAGTTGTTAGCTTAGAAAGCATTGGCATTGCACACGTAGTATGTGCAAGTATTCAGTATGATTTGTGGGGGGGGGATCAAGTTGAAAAACTGAACATTTGAGAGAGAATTGCAATGAGTATGAAGTAGGAAGGAAAGAAAGAAGTTAAATAGCTATTATTATAGGCTATTGGCAGTATACAGGCAGTACTGAACAGTGTATAATTCAGCAAGTCCAATTACAGTATAATTTTATATTCTGTTTGATGTACCAAGTGATATGAAATTTGAATAGATTTTCCATCATGAAATTAGCAAAAGCTTCAACTGATGCCTAATCTTATGTAAGTACTATAATTTAAAAGTAGTATGAAAAAGTTGCATAAAACAAATATGAAATGTAGGCCAAAGAATAGGACAAAAAAAAAGTTGAATGGAACGTCATATAAAATACAGTATGTAGGAATTTATCATGCACAAAAGTAAATGAGCATTGACTTAAAAAAAAAAAAGATTTTTAGCAGAATACACCATTTAAAATATGAACAATAGGATTTTGACATCAGCCCTGTCTACTCTCACTCACCTGAACATTCATACTATTCGAATCTATGTGAAAATAATGGCCAATAAAGAAAAATCTTTTAAGTATGGTAAGTACTTATTTGAGTATGGCAAAAATAATTAAAGTAATACGTCACATGATCCATAACAAGAGGAAGCCAGTTTTTCCACAATAATTTGTTAATGAAAGCTATCAAAACTATCCTTTTTATATTGAAGCAAGCCTACTTCATATTTGAGTTGAACTTGAAAATTTGCAGTTTGCAAATAGTGTGCAGTCTCCCAAAAAAGCTGTAAATATAGTTCTGAATTTTAAGGTAAAAAGGCAATTCATTTTCATCACCTCCTGTGCGCCAGAGAATGAGCTACCAGACACTGATAGTTTAGAACAGAAAATGTAAAAGCTTTCATGAACTGGTTATAGGTTGAATCACTATTGTTATATCAATCAGCGATAGAGAGTAGGAAAACAGAGATTTATTTGTATGAAAATGTTACAGATTGTTACTTTAATGAATGAAGAAAGCCTCAATCCAACCAACCTCATGTTTTGATTTAATTATTATAATTAATTCTAAAAAATTGGTTTGTTGTTTCAGCTGCATGACTTCTATGACTGTTTGCATTGCAGAGCCCTCACATGGTGACTTCTGATGTCCTGGAACCAACCAGAAGCTGAACCATGGTCATTCTGCAACAAGTACGTCATGTGGAGAAATGCCTCAATCAGCTTAGTGACCGCTTTCATCTCACACCGTCACAGACTTCTTTGCTCCTCTTTGCTCTCCTTCTTCTCCCTCACTCACACTTTTGTCAGTGCTCTTTTTTTGGCAAACAGTTAAACAGTTATGTACATCATACCTGGCAGCTGGGAGGGTTACTCATTTATTTCCCCATCCGGATTTTCCTAGCCGGTCTGGAGATTCAAAACAATAACCTTCTTGTCACAAGCCTACTTCTTTAAGCTTTAGGCTACCATAACCAGTACATGACCCTTGCAGGTAATACCATTCATTTTAATGATGGTAAGTTCTTTTGAAACCCAGTTTAGCACAAGGGGAATGATATCATCACACATAAGATAAGATGAAACTTGATAATGAAAGGAGGTTACAACAGCAAAATAATAATAAGATACAGCAAAGAAAAATAGAAAATAATTAAGAATACAGAAAAAGGGGAGTATTAAACATTACACCACTGACAATGCCAATGTGTTAAGAACATATTAACTAATTCAATGTATGAAAAGTACTGTCTGAAAAAAATTATGAATGATGACATTAAAATAACCCTAGTAGAACATACTGCGAAAAAGAAAAAAAAAAGAATTAAAATATGTATGATATGAAAAATACTAGAAAAGGAAATATATTCAGTATGAAATAATTGAAAAAATATAAAAAATGATCAAGATATAGGCCTGCTATATGCACTTTATACAAATTAAAGAGGATATGGGAATATGAAGGAAACAAAATGTGCACATCATATGTATATAAAATGTATACTGAATTCACCTCTTCTAAACTTCCCAAAGGACACACACACATTTCAGTCGCACACTAAATATAGCAGAATTATTCAGCCACATTCAGCCCCATATCAGGCCATTGATAGTTTCCCCTCAGACTCATTACGCTGGTTCAATCTCAGCTCGGAGCCCCAGCTATGAATCTCATTCCCATGGGAGACATCTGGATGTTGTTAAATGGAAACAAAAAATAGCCTCCTTAAGGTCAGGGTCTAGACCGAGGAGGAGATTGTGTTTTTCTGCTGCAGTTTTTATGTTTTCTCTTATGAAGGGATTTGCCGGTAGCTGCTGCTGTGCTTAGTATCTAAACAAACTGGAGACATGCTAAATCTGTGGGTGTTCTTAGAGCCTGGCGCATAAGACACCCACAGCATTTGAATGGGTAGAATGGTTTCTCCACTGTTTTCTATGGTATTTTGGCTGGTACACCAAAAAATGGCGTCTATGGTCAGTTTCCGTGGTGACAACAGATGTTTGTTAAGGTTGTAAAGTGTGTCACACTGGCTACCACACAGCGTGAGTGGGTTAGCTTTGTAATGTTACAAGACTAACGTTAAATGA
Organism: Centroberyx gerrardi; assembly: GCF_048128805.1. Taxonomy (NCBI): domain Eukaryota; kingdom Metazoa; phylum Chordata; class Actinopteri; order Beryciformes; family Berycidae; genus Centroberyx; species Centroberyx gerrardi. Next base: position 28,953,741 of record NC_136007.1, on the reverse strand, counting down.
ATAAAATGTGAAGACTTACCAACAGTAATATAGCACGATTAAACCCAATCGGTCCAAAAATCCTTGAGTAGCCCCCCGCTGACAGCAAAGCGACGGAGACAGAGCAACGCCAGTTTCCCACTGCTTGGTCCTTGCTGTGACTTGCCGTAAGTCTGTTTATACGGAAGCTAGGCCAACGGTACCAAGGAGGTTTTATTTACCTTTATTTACATTTTGAAAGAAGTTCCAGTCACTGTTTCATATTAATGCACGCATTCAGGAACACCGCTAGAGCCGAGACGAGATAGGAGGGGACATCTAAATGAAACAGAAAATAACGCTAGATTTTACACAATTAAAATCTTTACTGGGATTCCCTCTACCCCTCATTCCCCCAGCCCTCTCTTGGCTTAAATGTTAGTTTCTACCGTTTCCCACCAAGTGTGACCGACTAGCCTGGGTTTATCTGGGTCTGCATGTTGGTGTTGGTAATTGTGACCTTGCTGACGAGGCCGATGTCTCCAAAACAAGGTGTGCGTCTTAATCCTGAGACGTGGCAAAGCCCTTTCCCTGGCTTAGCCTGACTTCCTGGAGCCCAGCTGATTGACACTTGATAGATAAAATCAGGCTTTAAGCTCCTCCCCGCTAAACCGTAATCCCACTCAAATGCAGCACACCCTCCCTCGGAACAGTGGCGAGCTCTAAGGTCAGAGGTTACACCGTGCCCTTTGTAGGCTGCGGTTGGCCGGGGCTAAGCTCTCATCAGGCTAAATCCTGCCATTGGGTGAGTTGGCAGCTGAAAAACAGTGGTGCAACTTGAAATAGTCACTTGAACAAACAATAAGATTGTAATAAAAGGAATGAAATTTTGTGAGCAACACGTAACAACCCCCCCCCACCACACCCACGCACACACACACACACACACACACACACACACACACCTCTGGCTGCTGCTAATACCTTGGTTGGCAGGTCTTGGTTGGCAAGTCTTACCGGACCTTGTTTGTATCCTGTGGTTATGTAGTGGGTCAAGGTATCAAACAACAATAGTGCCATAACAGTCAAAATTCCCTTTCTGAATCCTGTTATTTGCTATTATTAAAAAGCCACGCTGATGTTCATGATGTTAGCTTCGCTGTTTCTTTCTTTTCTTCCTGCTTTCCTCCTTTGTTGTTGTTGCTATAACTTCCCTGCTCTGTGGCTGCTAGCCTCACCTTGATAGTCACAACCAGCTCACTGCTGGCCACGCCCACAACAAATGGTTTACGCCCCAAAACATCCCCAACATCACTGAAAAGCTAATTTCAGGCAAACAGGGGGACTTGGCATGTACACAAAGGGTCACAGAGACTCAGACTGATAATGTATAATATAAAAAAAAGGTTTCATATCGCAGCGTGGTGGTGTCGTACTAAACCATCGCTGCTCTTGATATCCAGGGGGACTATGTGTGGCTGGACCTTAAAACAGGCCGTGAATTTGATGTCCCCGTGGGAGCCGTGGTCAAACTGTGTGACTCTGGACAGATCCAGGTCCTGGATGACGAGGGCAGGGTAAGTCCACAGCAGAGTAGAAAGGAAACTTGTATCGCTATGTTATTGTGTACACACACTAGGTTAGACCAATCAGTTTGCAAGTATGTCAGGCCAATATTGGCCTTTTATTAAAAAAAGCTACCTCTGATATGATGGATATGGTGCAGTTTATTTGATTACATATTTATTGTAGAATTGAACAATAACTACAGGAAGCCCTTAACCTGAAATGATTCTAATGCAACATTGTGATCAGATTCCTAAGAAGTGTGCATCAATATTATTGTTAGTATCCTCTGTTTCAATGGAGAGTTTTAGTGTCCCATGGTCTAAATGCTGTTTCAGGGGCTTGCCAAGAATAAGATTCTGGGGGAAACGACAAACTGTCCCTGTGCCTTCTGTTGATGAATATTTACACTCTGTTTCCCCACCAATACAGGAGCACTGGATCTCCCCTCAGAATGCCACTAACATCAAGCCCATGCACCCAACCTCTGTCCACGGGGTGGAGGACATGATCCGTCTGGGCGACCTCAACGAAGCCGGCATCCTCCGCAACCTGCTCATCCGCTACAATGAGCACGTCATCTATGTTAGTTCCTCTTAACACACCGTCCATCTCACTATTGCAATCATCCGTGGGAGTGTACAAATGTGTTTATTACACTTATTACAGATATACCTTCTGTAATAAGGACTTACAAGGAGCAGAGAGCTTTCTGTGCCTTCCAAGCTATAGTCGACAATTACGGACACCCTGGTAGATTTCTTACTTTATCACCACCTCTCTTTGACCTCCACATTCACTTACCAATGGTTCTTCTGTAAAGCTTTTTCCTCACTGGCTGTTTAAATGCAGGGAGTATTGGCCATACTCCAGTTGAGTTCTTATTCAGGTTAAGCTGTTTACATGAACCTTTGATACCCAGTGATCGAGTCTCCCTGTTGTCACAAATAAACCAATTAGCAGAATATTCCCTCCTCCCTCTTTGACTGAGCAATAGTAACTTACTTCTAATACAGAGGAAAGAAAGTAAGCCAGACATCTTAACCAAGTCTCTCATAATCAGAGTATGAGCTTACCCGGTTATGACATTACATGCGTCTGCCCAAAACCAGGTTGCTTGAGTAACCAGGTTAAGAAGGGAATTCTCAGTGCATGTAAACGTAGCCACATCTGACCCAAACTGAGCTGATTTGTGCCATGCTGTGCCAGTCTGGTCACACCTCTGAACTAGTTCTATGAAAGCTAGGCCAAACATGTTTTCTGTAGATATTGTCTGGTTGACAGTGCAATGTGGAAAAAAAGAGGTTAAAGGAATGCACCAAGTCTTGGGAGAATGGGCAGCTTCTCCATGAGAACATAGACACCAAAATCATCCATGGGTCCCCGCCAGATCGTTGGCTCTGGTGCTCCATGCTAACACTTTAGCATACACTATGTTGAGTGATAGTAGTCTCCATGCTAACACTTTAGCATACACTATGTTGATGATAGGAGGCCACTGGCATTATCTTAAAAGTGAGAAAGTGAGAACTTGTAGCAGCTCTGAAGCTAAGTAATTGTAAGTCAAATTATATGCGGCTAGTGTGCCATTCTTGGCACAAATTTACATATACGATACAAAAATAAAACAGACTTCTTTCCCTGTTCACTGTTTCTATAGGAAGTGAAGGTGGTGGGTGATGGCAGACTGTGTACAGCTAAAAATCACTGCACAGTGGATCAATATGTAATTGCTCGCCTGAAATAGTTCCAAAAACCTGGCTACATCAGCTATTTGGGGTTAATAATACTTCATTTCTAGCACTCATGAATGTACAGGTCATACAATTACAACCACTGACAACTTTATACTACTATTTTATTTGTATAAAAGGTCAGTCTTCCTTGGATATTGCTAATGACTTACTATCACTCAACATAGTGTATTCTAAAGTGTTAGCATGGAGCACCACAGAGCCAGCGATCTACTGGGGACCTATGGATGATTTGATATCTATGTTCTCATCATTTAACAGCTAAGTTGACCAAAGGACCAAGCTGCTAAAATCTTGGTGTATTTGTTTAATAGTTTGCCCCTGTCGGTTCCTTGACAGTTTACAGTTGTTTTGTTCTCTCTCTCCATGTAGACTAATTGTGGTGGAAGGGTGAGTACAGACTAAAATAAGACCTCTCACCCATTTGTGTGACAAGAAAATGCTAACACGGCTTTGCGATGCCAGATCCTCTCCTAACATAGTTTTTGTATTTGTCAGCATGTCACTTCTAATATAGTGCTTATAAGCTTTCTTGCTTTATTAATGACTGGTTTTAATCCTCGCTGTAGCCACTGCTCAGCACATTTCTTTTGCTCCAGCTTGTTAAGTGGCCTTTTAACCGTCAAAGCATGAACATTGTGAACCCAAGATTTTCTCAGAGGGATGTGAAATCAAATTGGGGGGGTGTGCTTTGGAATACACCCAAGATAATATATTACTGTAATGATTTTAGAAGGTTTAAATGCTTAGCAAGAATTACAATTTCTCATGATTAGTGAGATTGACGCTTAAATTCACTATAATCAACCTCAGTCAAATATACTGTAATTTCAGTGGTTTAACACTTGAAAGGCCAATGGATTTTGGGGATCCAAGAGAGGGCCAACAAGCTGTCTATGCCAACAGAAAGTGGGTATGGTAAAAGTCATGAAGGGACATATTGAAAAGCTGAGATATTTCAACTCTAAAATTCAAAACAGCCATCAATTGCCCATGACTTGGCCTTTCGAGTGTTAAAAACATCCAGTGTGATTTAGTGATTTTCCTCTCTTCTGGCTTTGGGATACTGCAGACATATACTGGCTCCATCCTGGTAGCAGTCAATCCCTACCAGCTGCTACCCATCTACACAGCAGATCAGATCCGCCTCTACACCAATAAGAAGATAGGGGAGCTGCCGCCGCACATATTCACCATAGCAGACAATTGCTACTTCAACATGCAGCGGAACAACAAGGACCAGTGCTGTATCATTAGGTGTGTGTGTGTGTGTGTGTAACAGATAATTGTCACTTCATGCACTGGATGGATATGATGCAGTTGATTTGGGGGGTTTGGCACAAAACGTGTCAAATTTAAAGATTTTGAAAATTGGCACAAAACATCCATGCCATTAACAGCTTCAGTCCCAAAGTATTTGTATCAGTATTACTGTGTGTGTGTTTGTGTGTGTGTGTGTGTGTGTGTGTGAGAGAGAGAGAGAGAGAGAGAGAGAGAGATAAAGAGCAAGCGTTTCATTTTCAGTTTGTTTCTCCACCAAACAGCACATTTTCACTTGAATTGGCAGAGATAATTATTAGGAGACAACTTACCCACCTCCCAGTTTCATGGGGGATCTGCCCTTCAACCTCAATGTGTGTACATACGTATATATGTATATGAGAGAGAGAGAGAGAGAGAGAGACAATTTGAGTGTGTATTATGAGTGTGTGACAGTGCTTTCTGTGTGACAGTGGTGAGTCTGGAGCAGGAAAGACAGAGAGCACTAAGCTGATCCTCCAGTTCCTGGCAGCCATCAGTGGTCAACACTCCTGGATAGAGCAGCAGGTCCTGGAGGCCAACCCCATCCTCGAAGGTCAGACACACACACAACACACACTCTCCTGCTTCAGGTTGTATGTATTTTATGTATGTATAAATGCAAATCTGAAAAAAATAATGGACAACTCTGATCCAGACAGAGGTAAATTTAGGTCAGTGAGGGATGAGACACTTCACTCCTCTATAGCTGAACACTATCAAACTACATCACTCCTCTATAGCTGAACACTGTCAAACTACATCACTCCTCTATAGCTGAACACTATCAAACTACATCACTCCTCTATAGCTCAACACTATCAAACTACATCACTCCTCTATAGCTCAACACTATCAAACTACATCACTCCTCTATAGCTCAACACTATCAAACTACATCACTCTATAGCTCAACACTATCAAACTACATTTGTAGGCTGTAAAGTAACTCAAATTAGATTACACTTCTGAAGCACATTATGGGCTGATTAGTTACTCAGTTTTTGTAATCTGATTACCCAGCTCTGACTTAACCTATGTGTTCTTTCCCCTATCGACTGACTGTGTGATCTGCTCTTTCATTCAGCGTTTGGCAATGCCAAGACCATCCGTAACGACAACTCCAGTCGCTTTGGGAAGTACATCGATATCCACTTCACCAGGCGAGGGGCCATCGAAGGAGCCAAGATAGAGCAGTACCTGCTGGAGAAGTCTCGTGTCTGTCGACAGGTGAGAGACCGGATCGCAGTTTACATCAGTGTCTGTAGGTATAATACAACTTTAATGTTCAGTAAGGAACATCGTAGAGCCTCTAACACCCCCATCTCGTTTTCTGTTCACTTCAGTTGAGCTCAGTTCAGTTTAGTTCATTCATTTTGCTGTGTTCATGGGAAATATGGTCAATTTTGAGAAACAAAATCCAGTGTTCCAGTGTGAATGAACTGGTAGCTAAAACTAGACTTTCAAAATAGCTTCTCCAACACTGGATATTCAACATTAATTCATAACAGCATTGTCACTGTTACTGTGACTGTCCCTCAGGCTATGGCATACTGATGCACACATACTAAGCAAGTTACAACTCTGCTTTATATGTATAGCACTTTATTCCAGTTAACCTCTCTCTCTCTCTCTCTCTCACTCTCTCTCTCTCCCTCTCTCTCTCTCTCTCTCTCTCCAGGCTGCAGATGAAAGGAACTACCATATATTCTACTGCATGCTGAAGGGTATGTCTCCAGAGCTGAAGACTAAGCTCGGCCTGGGCCTTGCCACCGACTACTCCTACCTCACTATGGTGAGTATGTGCGTGTGTGAGTGGATTCATGCGTATGTGTATTAGGGTTAGACCGATATATGGAGCCGATATTGTCCTTTTATTAAAAATCAGACCTGGTCCAGTCAGTGTCGTCCACCTCTGATATGATGGATATGATGCAGTTTGATTGGTATTTATTGTAGAGTTGATCAATACTACACTGGTTGTCTATGGGAAGACCTTGTATATCGGCACAAAATATCAGCTATCAGCAGCTTCAGTCCCATAAATATTGTTATCAGTATCGGCCTTCAGTACAAAAATTGTACAAAACACCATAAGTGCATAATATATATTGTACAATACATACATGCATACAGGTACATACATATTGTATCAGTGTTGCTCACTCTCTGGCTCTGTCCCCCTGCAGGGTAACTGTACGCAGTGCGACGGCCGGGACGACCTGAGCGATTACTCCAGCATCCTGTCGGCCATGAAGGTCCTCATGTTCACCGAGACGGAGAACTGGGAGATCTCCAAGCTGTTGGCTGCCATCCTGCACATGGGCAACCTGCGCTTCGAGGGTGAGTCACACCGCATGTCCACTAGGACTGCAATTCGTTGGAAAATAATTGAAATCGCAATATTAGTTACTAGGGTTAGACCGATATATCAGGTTGCCGATATATGGGGCCGATATCGGCCTTTTATTAAAAATCAGGTATCAGCCAGTCAGTGTCGTCCACCTCTGATATGATGGATGTGATGCAGTTTGTTTGATTACATATTTATTGTAGAATTGATCAATACTAGAGAGTCCCAATACTTGGGATTTTTTTGTATTTTTTTGGCATGAAATTGATCAAATTTAAAGAAAATCTGCACAAAATGTCAGCAGCTTCAATCCAAAAATATTAATCAAAAAAATAAAAAAAAACAATGGCCTTCAACTTAGATCGTTATTTTTTTTTTATCATTTTTTTAGCATTTATATTCCAGGCAGCCTCCTGTATAAGTTAGAATCCCTCGCCTACAAATTAAATTGCATGTCAGGGATCTTTTCCACTTTATTCAAGACTTACAAATATTTGCACTAGCATCTCACCATCCTGCAAAGAATAAAAAAAAAAAAGCTTTGTGTCCACATGTTTAACAGTTCATATGAGTCACAATATCATTTTTTGTCAAGATTGTGCAGATGGAGTTTCCACGTCTCCTTCTCTTTATTTGCAATGGAAAGAATACACCATTGACAGAAATAATTGTTGAGTGTGTGTGTGTGTGTGTCCGTCCAGCATCCATACCCAGATATTAGATTTTCCCTTCTTTCTTAAACAATTTTCCCTCTGTGTAATTTGACAGCCACTGGTTTTGCTTGGAGCACGTGCTGTACCAAATAATTTGCTGATATCTCACTCGTTGAGTGAGAGGTTTGCACTCATCTGTGATCTAGTCGTGTACCTTATGAGGTATGAGGGAATGATTTTTGCCTTCTTGTCCCCCGCCCCCCTCCCCCTCAGCTCGTACCTATGACAACTTGGATGCCTCTGTGGTGGTGAGATCCCCTGACCTGATGACTGCCGCTTCACTCATGGAGGTATGTGTGTGTGTGTGTGTGCATGTGCGTGGGTGTGTGAGTGTACGCACCGGTCCCCAAACAAGAGACCATGCCAGCACGATATTGCTGTCAGGAAAAGTAATTACTTGCTGGAAATCAGTTTGCGCTCAATCATCCAGCAATATCTCTGCATTGAGAGACGTGACACGCACTGACACAGGTGAGAGGAGCGTTACAAGACTGACAATAACTTGCAAGCTATCTAATTAGCTTCAGCTAGCTAACCTGAAGTAACAAAGTTAAAAATAGAAATGGACAAGAGAACGTTAACAATTGCTCTGCTTGCTCTCGAAGAAGAAGTTGAGGAGTCCATTGTGAAACAGAGGATGATGGTACATGACGTCCTCCTAGGTAGAACAGAGCACCGAGAGTCTGATCATCTCATCCAAGAGCTCCGCCTACTTTCTCATGTTGTGTTTTTATTTTGTCCACCCCCTGTATATTACTATATTCGGCGCATGTTTAAACAGGTATTTATGTTTTCCTAATGTTGGTTTGTTGTGTACTGCAGGTGGAGCCTAAGGATGTGATGGTGTGTTTGACCACCCGCACCCTGATCACGCGGGGGGAAAGTGTGGCCACGCCTCTCAGTGTGGAGCAAGGCGTGGATGTCAGGGACGCCTTCGTCAAGGTGCCCGCCTTTTGCCCCTTTATAGCCCTCTATCATGAAAGATGAAAAGATGAGCAGCAGGATGGCCTAGACCAGTGATTCTCAACCTTTTTCATAACAAGAGCCCCTCATTTAGTCCACATTGGGGCCAAGGACTCCCCATTTGATGAGATTTGGTATCTTGGACCCAAATCTGAGAATATTTTTATTGTTTGATATGTATATTTTTCCAGAGTTCCATGACTATCTGTATTGTAGGTAGAGCGATAACAGTGAAACTATGATCAAAATAGTCATTCTTCTACATTCTCTAATTGCGTTATCTTATTGCAAATGAAATAATGGTGATGTTTAACAATTCATCAATTTGCTAGGGACCCCCTGGAGCCCCCTCAAGGACCCCTGGTGGTCCCCGGACCCCACTTTGAGAACCACTGGCCTTGACTAGTTAGACTGTAGTTACTCTCGTGGCCTAGTTAAACTGTTAGAGTGACCGGCCTTGAGCAAGGCGCTGAACCCCTAACTGCTCACTCATGGTAAGCTGCTCTGGATAACGGTGTCAGCGAAACGTCTAAAAGGTAAATGCTGAAAAGGTTAAATATGAGTTGTCATTGACTTTGAGTTGAATTTTCCAGGGGATCTACGGCAGGCTGTTTGTCTGGATCGTGGATAAGATCAACGCAGCCATATACAGGCCGCCGTCCTGCGAGAGCAAGATCATCCGCAGGTCAATCGGCTTGCTGGACATCTTCGGCTTCGAGAACTTCACAGTCAACAGGTGATTTCTACTGGGTGGCTTGATAAAGAACAATGTTAAAACTCTGGGAAAATCAGATGAAATGCAAGAGTGCCCAAACTTTTTGATATGGAGACTCAAGGAGTAACTTCTGAATTCCTATTTCATGATGCAGTTTGGGAGTATTCCTTGTAATAAATCAGTTTTAACTCAAAATCACATCACTCCACAAATTGAATCAAATACCATCAAAACAGACAAAGTAAAATATCTTATCACTCCCCAAAATCCAGAATTTTGTGGAGGACCAAATTTGGCTCCTCTAATTCTCTCACATCAATCACTCACTGTTTTCTTCTTTGCTTCTCCCCATAGTTTTGAACAGCTGTGCATCAACTTCGCCAATGAGAACCTGCAGCAGTTCTTCGTCCGCCACGTCTTCAAGCTGGAGCAGGAGGAGTACAACCTGGAGGACATCAGCTGGCAGCACATCGAGTTCACCGACAACCAGGACGCACTGGACATGATCGCCAACAAGCCCATGAACATCATCTCCCTCATTGATGAAGAGAGCAAGTTCCCTAAGGTACAGTGCAGTGGGAGAACCACATATGACTATCTGCTGTGTTTTTGAATGCAGAAATCTTCACAGCATGCGCCGTCTGTTCACTTTGTTTCACTCTCTACCATTCAGCAACCTCTGCTGATATTTACTAGTCATATTATGCTTCAGTAAAGCAGAAATATTACACATTTAACCTTTAATTAGTTGTTCAGTCATACTTTTTGTAAGTTATTTTTTCATTTAAAGGTCTAATGTATCCCAGATTTCCCCTACCATAGGTCACTCTGCGTTAAAGAGGAGCTAACCCACCTAAAAGAATTTCATTTGTACATGCTTCAATGGAGTTAGTCTCCCATGGTCTAAATGCTGCTTCAGAGGCTTTTCCACCCTGACAAGGACACAATTTTGGAGGAAAACACTTTTGGCATGAAAATGGAGACACTTACAGACGCAATTCGACTGAGTGCCAAATGAAGTCACCGGAGTTATTATGCATGTATTACGAGTTCAAAGCTCATGTCTGTTCTTTGTCCTTCTGTCAGGGAACCGATGCCACAATGCTGTACAAGCTCAACTCCCAGCACAAGCTCAACACCAACTACATTCCTCCTAAGAACAGCTATGAAACACAGTTTGGCATCCAACACTTTGCTGGTGTGGTGCACTACGAGACCAGAGGTATGTCCTATTGCATTGTTCCCCTGCGTTACGCCACATCTGGTCACATCATGATCTACACCTCCAGTGGAATGGACACTGTGGAACAGTTTGCTCAGACGTAGCCACTCTTGATCTAATGAGTAGAAAAGACTGTGCACACTGCATGTATTGTAAAATGGATAGTTTCAGTCCTCAGTTCTGATTTGCTGAGTCACATTTGAAGTCATTGCAAAAACCTGATAAACGCACACCTCTGACTGCATAATAGTTCATTTAAATAATTAAATTAATGCACAACCAGAAAATCAACAGTCCTACTGGTACTTATGTGTCACTTAGCAAGCACATTGTTCAGCAGCCACTGTTCAAGATCTAACTTGGCAGAAGAATAACATTGAATTATTATCGAGATTTATTAAATGTTTATGTTCTTTCTTTTTTAAACAAATTGTGTGTTATTGCCACTTTTTAAAAGTAATAAGGTGCTTAACATGATGTGGAAAACCTACTTAGCTGTTTTTAACAGTAATAATCATTACTTCATTTTCATATGAATACATTTCCATTTTGCTCTTCTCTGTCACCAACTGATCAACCTATAGCCAGGTCATGAAAGCTTTTACATTTGCTGTTCTAAACACTCTGGGGAAAACCCTCTGGCACACCAGAAGTGATACAGTGGTTTGTTTGAAATAAACAGAAGAAGAACTGGGTAGTTAGCATGAGCAGTGATAGCCACCATGGCTGAGCACACAAAGAAAAGAGAAACTCAAACTGCATCAAAAGAAAATCCAAGGAAAAAGACGTCACAGTGTTTGATTGACAGGTGATTGACAAGTGACCTCTGGTAACAAAATGCCACATGAAATGTCAGAGTGTATCCCCCTTTCTCTCTCCTCCTTCCCTCCAGGGTTCCTGGAGAAGAACCGAGACAGTCTCCACACCGACATCATCCAGCTGGTCCACTCCTCCAAGAACAAGTTCATCAAGCAGATCTTCCAGGCTGACGTGGCCATGGTGAGACCAGCAACTGATGCTGTTAGATTTTGTGTTGGCTTAATTGATCATGAGAAGTACAGTGCTGGCGATGGTGGTGGAACGATATGTTTTTATGACCTTCATTGCGGTATTTTTTATGGGTTTTAGGGTATTGCCGTCTCCTAGTGATGATGGCACCGGTGGCTTTTGCCTCCCTTTAGCGTTTCTCCTCATGGTGTTGGGTTTCACTAACAGCGCTCCCCTCCTCTCGATCTTCTCTCTCTTCTCTCTTTCTTCTCTATCTTTGTCCTCTGACATCAGTTTCTGTGTGGCTATCAGCAGCCCAGCACCCCTACTCCCAAGGTAATCAAAGGCCTGTAGCAACGTGTGGTCTCTCCAACCCTGTGTGTGTTCGCTTCATGTAAACCCCAAATACCCGGGTCCTATCACGTTTTCCTTTCGGCTCTACTGAAATGATTTTTCAAGACAGCGATGGGAGGCGTCGGGGTGTTTTTGTATTGACTGCATGTTTAATTTGTCTTCTGTCCATTGTGTACAGTAGTGATAATCTGTGTGCACCCTGTGCTTGTGTGTATCTGTTTGTGTACGCTGTCATGTCAAATGTAGGTGTGAATCAACGTTGTGTGGAAATCAATGTGTCCATGTGTGTAAACTAAAATGGGAGTTGTATGATCTCTCCTCTTAGTTCCTGTTAAAAGCCATATTGATGCATCCTGAACTGGTCACAAACTAGAAAATGCAATTAGTTGAGGCAAGAATACTGAGAGAATAAACACTATAACCTGTTGGTAAAGGTGTTGTAGGTAATAATCTATAATGTATTTACATATAATATTTACACTAGATAAAATTCCAATGGCCTGTTTCAGATAATAAAAGCAATTGGGTTGTTGAAGTTTCATGTTTTATGCAGTATTTACATGTTCTCTTTGTGTGTGTGTGTGTGTGTGTGTGTGTGTGTGTGTAGGGTGTTGAGACCAGAAAGCGTTCTCCTACCCTGAGCAGCCAGTTCAAACGTTCCCTAGAGATGCTGATGAGGACGCTCAGTATGTGTCAACCGTTCTTCGTTCGCTGTATAAAACCCAATGAGCTCAAAAAACCTATGGTGAGTGCATTTTTGTGTGTGTGTGTGTGTTGGGGTTCCTACATATTCTTTGCAAATTCCATGACTTTTCCATGACTATTCTTTGACTATAGTACAGTTATGACTACTATTTGTCAGCGTCCATGTTCATTAATTACTAATTCGTTTTTTTTAAGTCAGTAATTTAACTTTTACTTGAGTATGTTTTGACACGTATGTTTTATTTTTCTACATTTTAAATTGCATCCATTACAGAGTACAAGTTTTGTAGGCTCTCCATAAACACAATTAACTGTAACATTAAATGCTCACATTTATCCATGATAGTTTAGTAAACATTAGTTAAAAAGCCACCCGTCCAGCTGCAGTGTTATTGGTTTGCGTTAGCCTGGTTGTTGTCTAGCTAGTTTGCTAGCCTTGCTAATGCTAGTTAGTTGGATAGCTAATAGCAAAAGAAACATCAATGAGGTAGCTAAATTGAATAATGGCGATGGACTTCTTTTTTTTTATCACAGATTGAGTAATGGCATGAATTTCTAACAGCATATAAACAGTATATAAAATGCATACAATTTCACATATTTAACTTTTTGTTCTATCATCTGTTTTACATTGCATGGTACAGATATATATAACAGTAACAAGTCTGTTTTTTTACATAACTGGGTCTCTTTTGAGTACATTTTAAGCTACTTTTACTTCTACTTTCTTCTACAAAATTTTCAGCAAAGCAACAGTATGTCTGCCTGAGTAGGATACTGTGGTACTTACACCCCTGCATTTCCTGTCGTATGTCTGTCCCTCTGTGTTATTTGTTAGTTATTTGACAGGGAGCTGTGTATTCGCCAGCTACGCTACTCCGGCATGATGGAGACCATCCGGATCAGGCGGGCCGGTTATCCCATCCGGTACACCTTCGCCGAGTTTGTTGACCGCTACCGGGTCCTTATGCCCGGCATCAAACCAGCCCACATACAGGTCAACAGCACAACCACTGTCCTTTCAATTCTGTGTCTATTTACTAATATATTTCTCATTGTTTCTATCTGAGGAGTTGTATTCCAAAAAACACTATATATCAACTTTGGGCCAAGTCATTACCTGAAGTTCATCATTCAGTATCTTTAAAATATAGAAGATTCAGGCTGTAGACTGGTCTCATTTTTCAGCCAAGGACCTAAGTTACTTGCTTAATCATGGAACAGTCACTCCTACGTAGGTCTTTCTCCTTCCAGGAGGACCTACGGGGGACCTGCCAGCAGATAGTCCTGGCCAGGCTGGGGAAACATGATGACTGGCAGATCGGCAAGACCAAGATTTTCCTCAAGGTTGGTTTTCTCATTTAAACCTTAGCCTATTGGGGGCGTCCTGGTGGCTCAGTTGGCTCAGGTGTATTACTGCGACATCCTGGGTTCGAATTCAGCCTTTGTCGCACATCATCCCCCTTTCTCTATTCCAATCCTTTTTCTCTTTATCTGTATCTATCAAATAAAGGAAAAAAATCTTAAAAGTAAGCCTGTGTTTGTATTACAGGTGTAAAACTTTAGTGTGTGTACCCTAGGTGTTTGTGGAAAGCTCCAGAGGACATAAACCCAGTTTGCCTACCTTTTTATATGCCGAATAGAGTTTACTCACCTTTTTAAGCACACATAAATCCTTATGATATCCATGCATAGTATATATCATGCTAAGTAGCTTTCAGCCAATGTAAGTTACATGAGCAATTCATGCTTTCCTGAAAATATAATTGATTTTGGTTCATACTGGTGGTTGGTTGCCTTATGCTGATCACCGACTGGAGGTCATAGTTTGCCCACCTTTATATTTATCACTACATCACTGCCTGTTTCTTGTCAGGACCACCATGACATGCAGCTGGAGATTGAGAGGGACAAGGCCATTACTGACAAGGTCATCCTCATCCAGAAGGCTGTGCGGGGACTCAAGGAGAGGTGAGGAAACTACCTAGGATAGGTCTTGAGGGGACTTCCACTGTACTTGTCTCTGTTTTTATGTCTAGTCGTCTGTCGAAGTATACATCATATGTATGTATATGATGAATGAACCTCCATGTTCCATTTCATGTTGCACTGTGAAGGTGTGATTGAGACTGCTATACATCTCCTCTGAATCACGCCCTAAATTGAGATCTTTTCCTCTTGCTCCATCATTCTGCTTAGGACAAACTTCCTTCGAGTGAGGAGTGCTGTGACTCTCATCCAGAAGGTCTGGAGGGGTTATCGATGCCGGAAAAATTACCAAATCGTGAGTCCCTCTCTTCCCTCGGACACTGACAGATCAGCTTCAGGGACTCTCTCTGGATTAGGATACTGACCGATGGAACTGGTATTTGTAGGTAAAAATTGTACATATTGCACATTTTAAAATACTCTTTTGTCCTCCTTTAGATGCAGACTGGCTTCTTGCGCCTCCAGGCCGTCTGTAGGTCAAGGAAGCTCAACAAGAGCTACCAGTTGGCCCGGCGGCGCGTCTCTCTCATCCAGGCCCGGTGCCGCGGCTTCCTCATCCGCCGGACGTTTTGGCGGCGCCTCCGTGCCGTGCTGACCATCCAGGCCTACACCAGGGGCATGATTGCCAGACGCCTCTGCCAGAGGCTCAGGGCAGAGGTAAACAGTCATTATATTTACTACTGCTACATTTCTCATGTCGCTAACGTGCCAGAGAGTGAGGGCTTTTGGTGCTAAAGGCAGACTTGGAGAAAGTCGAAGGAGGCGGAAACGACGATTGCGATGTGTCCAAATTAGATTTGGCTAACCTGAAAGGAAACCGCTGTAAAGCAGTGATCAGATAGGAGGCTTTTTCCTCCCTAATTTTGTAGATGTGTCACCCATAAAAGCTGTTTTTATACGTTCTTTTTACAAGCTTGTTTACACCTGATTGTATTTCTGTATGTGAAATATGGAAATGTGTGTGTGTGTTTTTAATAAATGTCCCGCCTTATCCGCCATTGTCGCACATACCTTTTTACTGTTCTGAAATAGTCAATTTCGAATAAATCAATCACTTTTGAAATGTTTGTTCTATCTCAGTTTGTTATTAAATTGCTAAAGCGTAGATAGCTTTCTAAACATTATCAAGAAATATTCACAAGCAAGTCTACAGTTCCAGTGATCGTACAAGGAGGGAGCCAGTTGGGCGAGGTGGGTGAGCTGTTTGGAGCCCAACGGTGGAGCAGCTGGCAAGTCCTGACTGGACCACAGATGGCTACTGTTACATGTTGTCAATGGTGCACATGTATATCTACTGTCAGAGCGTTATGGCTTTGACCTTTGCAGTTCTTACTACTGGTTGCTTGTAATGTTGGTATCTGGGAATTTAGATTTATTCTGCTGTTGCTCTTATTGTAAGTCACTCTAAATAAGAGGGTCAACTAAATACCGGAAAGGTAAATGTATGTTGTGTTGAACTTAAAAGAGTAGTAGTAGTTCATGTTCTTTGTTCATTGTTGTCTAGTCACTCATTTCTTAGAATAGTCTAACAAGACAAAAAGCCAACTGTCCATTTACACGCCTAATTGCCCCCTCCATTCCTCACAGCTCTAGCATTGGGTAGACTCAAAAGGAAATAGAAAAGACAACTGATAATCAGGTTAAATGACCCCCCACCCCCACCCCCCACCTGCCTCTGTGAACCCTTTGTCTTCCTCTGTCTCCCCTCTCGCCGTTCCTCACGCAGCTCCAGCACCGCCAGGAAGCGGAGCGCCAGTGGCTGGCCGAGGAGGAGCGGCTGCGCAACCAGATGACGGCCCGGCGGGCCAAGGCCGAGGCGGAGAGGAAACACCAGGAGCGGCTGGTGCAGCTGGCCCAGCGGCAGGAGGAGAGGGACAGGGAGGAGAAGGAGGAGGCGAGGAGGAAGAAGGAGCTGCTGGAGCAGATGGAGCGGGACAAGGAGCAGCCCGTGGACCACTCGGACATGGTGGACCGCATGTTCGGCTTCCTGGGGAACACCGGGCCCCTGCCCAACCAGGAGGGACAAGCGCCGGCTGGGTTCGAGGTAGGGATCGACTGATATGGGTTGTTGCAGTCCGATACAGGTACTGATATTTCTAGATTGAATGTGCCGATAGCCAATATTTTTTGTCAATGTCTCTAAAATTTGAATGGCAAAAACTTTCAAAAACTTTTTCCAGAATGTTTTTTCTTGGCAGGATGGAAAAGCTTCTGAAACAGCATTTAGATCATGGCATGGGAGACTAAAATTCTCCATTGAAACTGAGGAAAATAATAATAATAATAATAATAATATTCAAGCATACTTGTGTGGAATCTGATCAAAATGTCTCATTACAATCAATTCAGCTTAATGTCTTCCCATAGAAAACCAGTGTAATATTGATCAGTTCTACAATATTACCTAATCATACATTAGTTATTAATTACATCTGCACTATGGTTTTCGTCTACAATATTATTGCAGTTGTGGGGGACGGACCTATTTTTATTACTAGTTTCAACACCTGTAGTTTAAAAACTTATATTGTTTAGATACTTATAGCATGATAGATTTCATAATTGGAGAGAAAAATGTAAAACCTCCTTCCCACCGGTCAGGACCTGGAGAGCGCTCCTCGGGGCGAGGAGGTGGAGGAGGAGGTGCTGAACGAAGCTCCGCCGCTGCCGGAGGAGGAAGATGAGGATCTGTCCGAGTACAAGTTCTCCAAGTTCGCCGCCACCTACTTCCAGGGCGTTTCCACTCACACCTACATCAGACGGCCGCTCAAGCAACCCCTGCTCTTCCATGAGGACGAGGGAGACCAGCTGGTGAGTTTTGACCCTTGACCCTAAACCTGAAGCCCTCCTCATCTCCAGCCTCTCTCTTAGTTATTCACATGTTATTAAATCATTATAGAAAACATGACTGCAGCAACTGTCTCAACATTTTTATCCAGTTGTAAACCACAGCATATTAAAGGTGCTACATGTAGTATTTTAAGCATAAATATAGCATTGTGAAATTAATTATGATTTTGGTATAATTACTGTAAACAAATGAGACCATGGTGGAGACGATTGGTAGCATCTATCTTACGCCAGTGGTGTTGTTACAGCTAGTGTTTCTCCAAATTAAGACTACATTTCCCATAAATCCTTCCTGTCCTTCCTCCCCCTCCCTGGTGTCTTTGTCTTTACTGAAGAGGATAAACATGTTGAAGAGATTTTTCCATCAGCCTTTCACTTCTTCCACCATCTGCCATTGGCAGAAACTCTGAAAGCTTTACCTCTGTTTATGCTGGAAGAAGAGTGTCCTCTTCCTGTTTTGTGCCAAAAAGCAATCGCCTTTGTGCTGTAAAGCAATACAGCAGATTTCCTGGCAAATTACAGCACGCAATGTCAAATGTGCTGTAGAGGCCAATAGAGGCTGTCAGTCTTTGTTTGTTAATGGTAATTATACTAATGCCTCAGTATTAATGTGGCAATGATTGATTGATGTTAAAATGCTACATGTGGCACCTTTAAACAGGTATACTGTAGATGGTAGGGAAATAGATTGTGACTGACAGATCCCAAAATCAAACAAATCAATCAGTTATCCTACTGCTGAATTAATCTTCCTCTCCTGTCGTCCAGGCTGCATTGGCGGTGTGGATTACGGTGTTGAGGTTCATGGGCGACCTCCCAGAGCCCAAGTACCAGGTCATCATTAACGACGGCAGCGAGAAGATCCCTGTCATGACCAAGATCTATGAAACCCTGGGCAAGAGGACCTACAAGAGGGAGCTGCAGGAACTCCAGGTGGAGGGGGAGGTGAGAGAGGATGAACAGAAAGATGGAGGAAAGGCGAGTGAAAAAATACCCAGTGAGATCAAATCATTTCAAATCATTCTTGAGCATTTGTTTTACCCTGCTGAGGGAGCGCCAGATGGGTGGGGTTTACCACATCAGGCCAATGCAGATGATGTTCACAAAGTTGTCACTCACAGAAAAGTATATACTCTTAACAAAAGAAGTATGGCAACATATATACAGAAATATGTTATCTAAGGGGGCTGAAACAAACAAAATGTATTTGCACTTTTTGTACTTTTTGGATTCGGTCTGATTGAGCTTACATAAGAGATAGTAGTAGTAGTAATAGCAGTAGTAGTGGTTGTAATATGGCCTACAAACATGAAAAATGTCATTGCCATCCCATGTTTGTGTCTGTCTACAGAACAGCTCCATAGACGGAAGCCAGAAGAGGAACAGTGTGAGACATAAGCTTGTGTCTCTCACCCTGAAGAGGAAATCCAAGATCACAGAAGAGGTGAGACTCAGCAAATCATTCAAATAATCTTCACTTTTTGCCTTTAGCTGGCACTCTAGAGTAGCTTACTAGAAGTTCACCAACATTTGAAGCAACCAGTACTAAGGAGGGTCAAAGCCACAGTACCCTGACAACAGGTGTCATTTCCTGTTTATTTAATGATCATGGGTGATAGAGAAATTCAAGGTAAAGAAATCAGAGCCATGGATAAAAGGTATAAAATAGGGTTCAACCCATACAGGTTTTTGAAGGCCGATACCATTACTAATATTTTTGAATTAACGCTCCCAATAGCAAATATTTTGAGATTCAATATTTTTACATTTGACCATTTTCATGCCAAACAACAGTATTCAGTGTTTACCCCAGATATTTATTCTCGTCAGGGTAGAAAATACTCTGACAGCATTTACACCATGGGACACTAAAACTCTCCATTGAAACCCCTGATAATAGTAATAGAAAAACATATTCATGCATACTTGTGTGGATTCTGATCAAAATGTTGCATTAGAATCAGTTCAGGTTAAGGGCTTCCCATAGACAACCAGTGTAGTATTGATTGAATTCTACAATAAATATGTAATCAAACAAATTCATTCATATCCATTTATTGAATGGTTTTCATCTCATGTTTTTCCTCTTCCATCCCCCCGGCAGGTGACCAGGCGGCTGACAGAGGGGGACTACAGCCTCCAGGGGAACAGCATGCTGGAGGACCGGCCCACCTCCAACCTGGAGAAACTCCACTTCATCATTGGCAATGGCATCCTAAGGCCCGCCCTCAGGTGACCTACGACCTACTGCGGTTTTATTGTCCTAACCTCCTTTACTGTCCTTCTAACCCCAGTGGTGTTAGTGCTAGGGTTAGCCTGACATATCAGTTTGTTGATATAGTGGGCTGATATTGGCCTTGTATTAAAAATCTGATATCCGCCAGTCAGTTTCATCCACTTCTGATATGATGCAGTTTGATTTATTATATAGTTATTGTAGAATTGATCAATACTACACTGGTTGTCTATAGGAAGACCTTAACCTGAATTGATTCTTAATGTGACAATGACAAGTATGCATGAATGTTGTTGTTTCAATGGAGGATGGTTGGTTTCAATGGAGAGTTTTAGTGTCCAGTGGTCTAAATGCTGTTACTTAGGCTTTTCCACCCTGACAAGAATACAATTTTGGGGCAATACTTGTAAATTTTGGGGAATGTTTTGGCATGATAATGGTCAAATTTAAAGCTGGTGAGTATGAGCATAAAATACAGGCTATTGGCAATCCAAAAATATCGGCATTGGCCTTCAAAAACCCATATCAGTCCAACCTTAATTCTACCCACAGAGCTTCACTGGACCACACCAGACAAGTACCTGACAATAAATTGATCCTGTTTTCTGTCTCAGGGACGAGATCTACTGTCAGATCTGTAAGCAGCTCACTCAGAACCCGTCCAAGAGCAGCCACGCCCGCGGCTGGATCCTGCTGTCCCTCTGCGTGGGCTGCTTCGCCCCCTCTGAAAAGTTTGTCAAAGTAAGAAGCCCTTTAACTTACTTGAGATGGAAATACCACTCGGTATATAGGTGATATTTCACATTTTCACAATAGAGAGGAGTAAGCTAGCTAATTAGAGCAGAGATCCACCAGAAACGTCTAGTGAAGAGGTGATACATCACCATGGTAAATGCTGGAATAGTAAAACTGCTGTGTCATTTGCTTTTTTGGTTAGCTTTTACTCCTTTTTGGTGTAATATAAGTGTCACTCCACTTATATTATCAACTATCCCACTAGTTTCAGTCACTTACTTCTCTCTCTGTGATAATGATTAAACAAAGCTTGTCTCTTTTTGTTTTCTCTTTTCCTTTTCCCAGTATTTAAGGATGTTTATGACCAGCGGGCCTCCTGGTTATGCTCCATACTGTGAGGAAAGGTTGAGGAGGACGTTTGTCAACCGCACAAGGACCCAACCTCCATCTTGGCTGGAGCTGCAGGTTTGTAAATATAAACACATGCTGGCCTTTGTTACTGTGATGCCTGTACTGTCCATGTGATGTCTGTTCACATTGGTGTTCCCTGCCAAATTATGCTAATTTAAACTGCAAAAGCCATCCATTTAAGTCAGTCATTTCATCTAATACTTAAAGTCTTAAAATCTTAAAATAAAAGTTTCATTTGTTTCAAGAAGTTAACAAGTGACAATATCTTGATATAAGGCAGATCACTTCACCTCACTCTACCTCACTCTACTGTACCTCACTCTATGAAGGTAACATCACTTTTCTGGAGTTGATATGCATTAGAAATAAGTGAAAATGTCTCACCTAACTGACTGTAAAAAAAGAATACAACTAAAAACTTTCTCTGCATCCACAACATCAGTCTATCGTTCAGTCCAGAAAGTATCTTGATGATGTCACAGATTATTAGTTCTTTGGTATTAGCTGTATGAATTTTGCTGATGTTAGTATTGCAAATATGAGAGCTAATCCATACACTCCAAATTCTCTTGGGCCAAAGCCACACACTTGTCTAATACCAACACTGCAAAAAATTTCCATCTTAACAAGTAATTTATTCTAATATTAAGTCATAAAATCTACTTGTTCCCATTCACTTACACTTGTTTAAAGACTTTTCTAGAAACCAGTGTCAATATCTTGAAACAAGGCAGAAAAGGGCAGAGCACTCCACTGGCATCATGAAAATGACACTTGATTCAAGAAAATTCTTGCTCTCTTTGCTTTGGAATCAGGTGGAATTTTCTTATGAAATTTGAAGACACTATGTTGTTATGTTGTTGTTTGTTAGATAGATATTTCTTGGTTGAACAAACCATTTTGCTGTGGAATATTTTGAATGTTACTAACTACTTGAGCTTGAATCTGATCTGTTTTGCCCGACAGGCCACTAAGTCTAAGAAGCCCATCATGCTGCCAGTAACGTTTATGGATGGCACCACCAAGACCCTCCTGACAGACTCGGCCACCACAGCCAGTGAGTTGTGCAACGCTCTGGCCGACAAGATCAACCTCCAAGACCGCTTTGGCTTTTCGCTGTACATTGCCCTGTTTGACAAGGTAAAGGTTTTAGTTTTATTATTATTTTTATATCAGATGTTTGACCAGAGAAATCATTCCAGGATTTTACTCGACAGTCTGTAAAACCTGCAGTGAAACCTGCCCCACCCTGCTTTAAGGAGCTGGTAACCCATCTAAAAGGATGTTATTAGAAAGCTATGAGCTGTTTCAGAGGATTCAGTGTTTCCCAGTGTTCAGAGTTTTAGTGTCCTATGGCCTAAATGCTGTGTCAGAGGCTTTTCCAACCATCCAACACTAAAAATCTGCAGGAATCTGTAATTTCTTGGAATTTTTAGGCATGAAACTGGTCACATTTAAAGATATTAGATATCAGCTATCGGCAGCTTCAATCCACAAAAACTGCTTTCATCAGGTGTCGTCGCTGGGCAGCGGCAGCGACCACGTGATGGACGCCGTGTCCCAGTGTGAACAGTACGCCAAGGAGCAGGGCGCCCAGGAGAGGAACGCCCCCTGGCGGCTGTTCTACAGGAAGGAGATCTTCTCCCCCTGGCACAGCCCCACCGACGACTACGTGGCCACCAACCTCATTTACCAGCAGATCGTCCGGGGGGTGAAGTTCGGAGAGTACCGCTGTGAGAGGGTGAGGAGCGGCTGGAGGTTGAGAGGTTGAGAGTTAAAGAGCTGCAAACCCTAAAAGAATTTCATTAGTCTGTGTTTCAGTGGAGAGTTTTAGTGTCCCATGATGGTCTAAATGCTGTTTCAGAGGCTTTTCCACCCTCACAAGAATACAATTCTGGGGGAAACACATTTTTTGGGCATCAAAATGGTCAAATTTGAAGACATTGAATATCGGTGCCCCACATCAGTTGAACACTACTCCAGATATTGACTTTGTTTTCTCTGTCCATCAGGAGGAGGACCTAGCCGAGCTGGCCTCTCAGCAGTACTACGTGGATTACGGCTCCGAGATCCTCCAGGATCGCCTGCTCAGCCTCATCCCCTCCTACATCCCCGACAGAGAGATCAGCTCAGCCAAGACCGCCGAGAAGTGGGCCCAGCTGATCGTCGCCGCCCACAAAAAGGTATCTGACACTGACGTTTTGATCAACTTGGTATTGTGCAAAAAGAAAATTGGTAGAAGTTTCACCTCTGTGTATCCAGTATTTAGTGTGATATAGACAGTGCATGCTAAACAAGTTTGTGTCTTCCCTTAAACACCTGCAGTTAAGTATTAGCATGTACCATAGTGAACTAAATAAACAAACTGCTACCAATCTTCTCCTCGCCAAAGTTCTTGCCAAAAATTCTGTGTATTTCTTTTACCTTTGTGCCTCTTTCATATGTTCTCAACACGAAATTGAAGCTCCCTGACTCTCTAACTAACTACATTTCACTAACTAACCAGGGATTACAAACAAAGAAGAGGTTGGACATGCAGAAGGTGAAGGAGGATGTGGTGGACTTTGCCCGTTTCAAGTGGCCTTTACTCTTCTCACGCTTCTACGAGGCCTTCAAATTCTCAGGTCAGTAAAACTACAGCGTTTAAGCTGCTAACACACGTTCTGTATCTCAAAGAAATGCATTATAAACCCCTTTCTTATTATGTATCATTGTGGGGTTTTTTTAAATGGATGCCACACTGTCCATCCTACAGGGCCTAGTCTGCCCAAGAATGACGTGATAGTGGCGGTGAATTGGACTGGGGTTTACTTTGTGGACGAACAGGAGCAGGTGCTTCTGGAGCTCTCTTTCCCAGAAATCACCGCTGTGTCTAGTAGCAGGTATGGTGTACCACCTCACTGAAGCAACATTTATGATGAAATGTGTCAAAATAATATTGTTCTATAAGATTATATGAGGAGTTTCATTCCAAGTGTGACTTCCAACATCTGAAAAACATACTCCTACTCCTAACATACTACAAAATGATGCACAGAACAAAATGTATAGTTAGTATATAAAGGAATGCACCAAGTTTTTGGTAGATTGTCCTATTGGTCAACTTACCTGTGAAGTGATGAGAACATAAACAGCAAAATCCATGTTCCTGGTAGATCGTTGGTTCAATAGGCTCCATGCTAACACTTTAGCATACACTATGTTGAGCAAAAATTAGGCTCCATGCTAACACTTTAGCGTACACTATGTTGAGTGATAGTAGGCTCAATGCTAACATGTTGTCTATGTTGTCATCACTCAACAGGACAAACTCCCAAACATTCAGTATATTCCTTAAAGACCTTGATTGACATGTTGAAATAAATGAAATGAATACACTTTTACAGGCTGGATCCTCTATGTTTTAGAATTGTTGCACGATGACGCTCAGTTTATTATTTTCTCCATCATTGATGTGTTGTGTTTTCGTATGCTGTGGGAAAAAAATATGGCTGGCGTATGATTAAAGCTAATTGCCCTTGCAGAGGGGGTAAACTGCAGGGCCAGAGTTTTACCCTGGCCACCATCAAAGGAGACGAGTACACGTTCACCTCCAACAACGCCGAGGATATCCGGGATCTGGTGGTCGCTTTCCTTGAGGGTCTGAGGAAGAAGTCCAAGTACGTGGTGGCGCTGCTGGACTGCCCCAATCCCGGTAATATTCGCTTTTTGCCTATCACCAATAAACAAACTTGTTAGCAGGTTGAGTTGAGGAAAGGAGATTTCTTTTATGGTCTATTTGCGTACTCCTTATCTCTTAGCGGGGGTGGATTCCACATTCCTGAGTTTCTCCAAGGGGGATCTGATCATGCTGGACGAACACAGCGGGGAGCAAGTGATGAACTCCGGCTGGGCCCACGGCATCAACGACAGGACCAAGCAGAGAGGGGACTTCCCAGCCGACTGCGTCTATGTGCTGCCCACTGTCACCAGGCCACAGTATGACCTAGTGGTGAGTAGGGCTCCAAAACTGATCACCTGTGCAATCTGTAGCATTTTAACATCAACAAAATCATTACCACATTAATTTTGAGATATTAGTATGATTACAAATGTAAACAAATGACACTATCACAGAGAACGTTGGCAGCTTCTACACTACATTTTACATTGTGAGCCACCAGGTCGGATTTGGCGGGAAATCTGCTGGATTGCTTTACGGCACCAAACAGGAAGAGGGCGCTGTTCTTCCAGAGCAAACAGCAAAAGCTTTCAGAGAATTTTCTTCTAGTTTATGTTTCTTTGTATTTATGTTTTTTTATTGAAGAAATTGAGAAATTGAGTGTGGGATGATTTTATTTAGAAAACCAGATGATGTAGATTTTAAACAGAAAATAATGAACTTTCATTCAACAAAGAAATGATACACAGCTTATGTGGTGAATCAAGGACAATGATGTGTATAATTTTAGCTCCTTAATTACAATTGAGTCCAATTCAAATGGGTTTTATTGACAAGAAATGCATCACTGTAGTACACTTCCTTCTAGAGGGGATTTCAGTGTTTTATTTACATGCTTGAATTTGGAGAAGTGTTCCCTTAAGTGTTCCCTGTGGTGTAATTCAGAAGGAATTCTCTCTCCTTGTGGGCAAAGTGAGTGCACTCTAATACACTCTCATTTACTGTCTAACTTATTTTTTTCTATCCTGTCTCTGCTTTCCTCTTTCCCACCACACCTTCCTCCCTCCTTTCCCTTTCTCTTTCCCTCTCTGTCCCAGGCTCTTGTGACCATGACCCCGGATCAGAGGAGAGAGTCCATCACTATGTCCCAGCTGAGCCTTTCTGAAAAAGAGGACAAGGCCAAGCCCTACACACTGGAAGAGTTCTCCTACGACTACTTCAGGTGCTTCCCCTGCTTATTTACATATATAGTATTGAAGATTTTGCTCATAGCAACCAGGGTGGGAAATGGAGATAAATATATTTGTAATCTATGAGGAATAGGCAGAAGTTTGATGCGGTGGATGTTGCAGGGTGCAAACCTGCAGGATCTGGTTGTGAGTTCTGACATCTATGATGCTCCGTCATCTCTGTCCCTCTTCCTGGTTTGACCCTCCATCCTTCCAGGCCTCCCGTTAAGAGCACTCTGAGCAGGGTGATGATCTCTAAAGCCCGGGGCAAGGAGAATCTATGGAGCTGCACCAGGGAGCCTCTCAAACAGCCGCTACTGAAGAAGGTCCTGGCCCACGAAGAGCTCTCCCAGGAGGCCTGCCTGGCCTTCATAGATATCCTTTACTGGACGGTGTGTGTGTGTGTGTGTGTGTGTGTCATTATACGTCATTATAAGTCATTCAAAACTCAGTTAGGCCATATTGGACATTGTAGGCCATTGTGCATTTGGCCTGGAGTTATGTAATGGGTTATGTGATTTACTGTACAGTATGTTGACTGGTCCTTAACCATGACTCCACCTGTGATGAAATACATGGGCGATTACCCGTCCAAACGAGTGCGGTCTGTCAACGAGCTGACCGACCAGATCTTTGAAGGAGCGCTGAAGGCTGAGCCGCTCAAAGATGAGATTTTCTGTCAGATCCTCAAACAGCTCACCGATAATCACATCAAGTAAGTCTGCAGCACACACACACACACACACACACACACACACACTAAAGAGTGCAGTACAACACGTTTTAATGCTTAAAACGTGAAAGAAATATACTAGGAGCTGTTCAGGTATCCTCTGCTGCTCTCAGAGGCCAGGAATTGTACTGGAAAGAAAGAAAGGAAATAAAATGATCACAAATATGTTATTGTGGTATAAAAATTAATGTCCAGGCTCTCATGTGGGTTTTGAAGTTAAAAATTCATATCCAGGCTCAAAAGACATTCAAAACACCATCAGCCTATGCTTTCATAAGGGTGTATGAAAGCATAGGCTGATGCATGACGGTGTTTTGAATAACTTTCCAACCCACACGAGAGCCTGGACTTGGATTTTTTATGCCACAAGAACACATTTGTGGTCAAAATATTTTCATTGGGGGCCATAATGCTCAGTCCTTCCCGCAGCGACCCGGGTTCGAATCCACCCCACGGTCATTTGCTGCATGTCCTCCCCTCTCTCTCTCCCACACCTTTCTGTCTCTCTCTCACTATCTCTCTGTCAATAAAGCATAAAATGCCAAAAATAAATCTTAAAAAAAAAATATATATATTTCCGTTGTTTACATGTTTTAATGCTTAGTGAACCTTCCGTCTTAGACCATTAGCACACACCATTGATTACCGTGTGTGTGTGTGTGTGTGTGTAGGTACAGCGAGGAGAAGGGCTGGGAGCTGCTGTGGCTCTGCACTGGTTTGTTTCCTCCCAGTAACATCCTGCTGCCTCACGTCCAGAAGTTCCTCCAGGCCAAGAAACACCATCCGATAGCTCCAGACTGCATGCAGCGGCTCCAGAAAGCCTTGCGGTAACACACACACACACACTCACACATTCTGTCTGTCTCTTTCTTCCGTTCTCTTTCTTTAACGCTTTCTCTCCGGCGATTCAATTCAGTTCACTTCAGATCTGCTTTATTGGCATGACTGGAAAGAAACTCTGTAATTCTTCCATTTCATTTTTACTTAACTCTCTTTATCTTTCCTCTCTGCTCTGCTGCAGAAATGGCTCGAGGAAGTACCCTCCTCATCTGGTGGAGGTGGAGGCCATCCAGCACAAGACGACTCAGATCTTCCACAAAGTTTACTTCCCTGATGATTCAGATGAGGTCAGAGGTCAACTAAAACTCCAAGTGCTTCCATATAACATAATAGTTTTAGTGTCCTATGGTATAAATGGGGTTTAAGAGGCTTTTCCACCTTGCCACCAATAAAATTCTGGGGAAAACACTCAATACTTGTAATTTTTCCACATGAAAATGGTCAAATTCAATCAAAAAATATCAGTATTGGCCTTCAAACACCCATATTGTTTGAACCCTAATAGCCAAAAGCCAATATGACGTCTCTACTTTCAGAGAAATTGGCTAAAATTATTTATGAAAGAAGAGAATAGGAATGCATACAAGATCTAATCTCGAAGATAGTGCTGATTGGTTGAACTATATGCTCTACATTCACATATTTGTTTTCTTCTTCTTCTCGTATTCTTTCTCATTTGTTATACCGTATTGCGTATATAAGCAGCTGTTTCAGTTGGGCCTGTTTTTCATTCCAGGCGTTTGAGGTGGAGTCGAGCACCAAGGCCAAAGACTTCTGCCACAACATCTCCGGACGGCTGATGCTCAAATCCTCCGAGGGCTTCAGTCTCTTCGTCAAGATCACTGACAAGGTAGAGGGACTCTCTTTAGCCTGGATATCTAGCTTCTGGTAAAAGTTTATGTTTTTTTGTAGCATTATAAAACGATTATACTGTAAAATGAAGACCTTTGCTCCAAAATGAAATATCTGCCATTTGAAAGAAGTGGCAGATACTCTTAGAAAATGATTGGTAGTTCAAAAACAAATGATTCTACATTTAAAAGGGTTGTCAGTTGAAGCCTACTATCACTCAACATAGTGTATGCTAAAGTGTTAGCATAGAGCACCGTAGCAAACAATCTACCAAAATCTTGGTGTATTCCTTTAAGTTCTGGCTTACTAAATGAAATCACTTTTACTGAGTGGGTCCTCTACTGTTCAGAGATATTGAATGATGAACTACAGTTACAGTTTTTCTCCAGTATTTTGAAAATGAACTCTTTCAATTGAATATCATCAAATCTTCAACTGATATCAGTGTTTTTCAAAGAACTTCAATCTGTGGTTCTCCAGGTGATCAGCGTGCCTGACGGCGATTTCTTCTTCGACTTTGTGAGGCACCTGACCGACTGGATCAAGAAAGCCCGACATGTAAAAGACGGTAAAAAGCTCGGCTCAGAGTTAGCAAAGATAACGCCTGAAACGTGTAAATTATGCAGCAAGATTTCCTGTGCGGTTTATCTTCTAACCTCTGCTTCTCGTGTGTGAAGGCGTAGTGCCTTCGCTGACCTATCAGGTGTTCTTCATGAAGAAGCTGTGGACCAATACAGTGCCGGGAAAAGACTCCATGGCCGACTCCATCTTCCACTACTACCAAGTGAGTGGCCTCTGTAACAGCAGCACACACCTACGTATATCAGCTTATTTATCACCTCTCAAAAATGTACACACTACAAAAACTATCCATTTTAACAAGTCATGTCATTTTGTATCATTAGTATTTTGTTTTTAAAATCCTCTTTTTCTTTCGAGTGTCATTTTCTTGATACTAATGGTGTAATCCACATTATTTTGAGACATTGTTACCACATTCTAGAAAATTCTTATAACCGATCAAACTGCATTGTAAACAAGTGAAATTATCTCAACCCCATCAGCATATTTTTTTCACTTTTTTTTAATGATAAATGACATTAAAACTCAATACTAAACTAAATGATTTGTTACAGTAAGTTTGGCATTTTTTGCTTGACTTTCAGTATGTCTGTTTGTACACACTAGGGTTAGATATTGGATTGCTGATAATACAAAAATAATACAATATAATAATACAATATAAAAATGGGATCTGGTCCAGTCAGTGTCGTCCACATCTGATATGATGGATATGATAGAGTTTGTTTGATTACATACAGTAAATATTGTAGAATTGATCAATACTACACTGGTTGTCTTTGGGAAGCCCTTAACCTGAACGGATTCTAATGAGACATTTTGATCAAAGTATGCATTAATATGTATTATTAATTATTACTGATGGAGAGTTTTAGTGTCCTATGATGGTCTAAATGCTGTTTCAGAGGCTTTTCCACCCTGACAAGAATAAGATTCTGGTGGAAACACTGAATACTTCTAATGGTAGAAAGTATCAGCTATCAGCTGCTTCAATCCAAAAATATCGGAATTGGTATCGGCCTTTAAAAACACATACTGTATCGGTCAACCCTAGTGCACACACACACACACACACAAGCAAACGCACACACAACTGTTTCCTCTGTACAGGAGCTGCCTAAGTATCTGCGTGGCTACCACAAGTGCTCCAGAGAAGAGGTGCACCAGCTGGCGGCGCTCATCTACAGGGTGAAGTTTGAGGAGGACAAATCCCACTTCCACAACATTCCCAAGGTCCTCAAGGAGCTCGTCCCTCAGGACCAGATCCGACACCTCTCCCCCGACGACTGGAAGAGGGTAAGCTGAGGAGACTGCTGTGTCATATCAAAATAGAGCAAAAACATGTAACAACAGAGGTGTGTAGGCCAAAAATCCAATGAAGACTAGATGCAAGGGAGTTTTGAGATTAAATTTCTCACATCCATAATCCTCTTCTGTAGAATAACAATGACTTTTTTTATCTTGGTTTGGAAATTAGTTGCCTCATTTGTGAATGCCAGCTTCCTTTGCATCTAGTTTTATCACATACATTTCTGTTTAATTAAAAATGACATTTACAGTTTAGGTATTTTAGTAGATTCTCTCATCCAAAAATAGAGAAATAAGATCTGGAAAGTGCTATTTGTTGTTCAGTTTGACTTACATGAAAAGAGCACAAGTGTGATAATATTGATAATATATCAATATTGTATCTCCACCCAGTGTATTCTGGCTTAGGCTTCCAGCCCTCCGTGACCCTGAATAGGAATAAGCAGGTGAACAAAAAAAATGAATGAATGTTGTGATATGCACATCTTTTATCTTACTGTTTGTCTTTGTATGTGTCTTCCTCCCAGTCCATCGTGTCGCTATTCAACAAACAT
Source organism: Centroberyx gerrardi (assembly GCF_048128805.1). Taxonomy (NCBI): domain Eukaryota; kingdom Metazoa; phylum Chordata; class Actinopteri; order Beryciformes; family Berycidae; genus Centroberyx; species Centroberyx gerrardi. The sequence continues at coordinate 28,923,172 of NC_136007.1, read as the reverse complement.
TCAGGGAAGAGTCGAGAAGAGGCCAAGCTCTCCTTCCTAAAAATCATTTACAAATGGCCGACCTTTGGCTCTGCCTTCTTCGAGGTCAAGGTAAAGGATTTAGGTCAAAGTGAAGAATTTTTACAAATCCAATAATAAGCTGTTGCACATAGTTCTTTTTCTTTTTTTCATTTTTCTTCTTTTGCATCTGCAGTGAAGCTCATTCCTGTGTGCTCATCTATTCTTGCTTTCTTCTTTCTGCAGCAAACCACTGATCCAAATTACCCAGAGACCCTCTTGATCGCAATCAACAAACATGGAGTCAGTCTGATTGATCCCAAGTCAAAGGTGGGTCTGCATGTCTGTGCACAAAAATGCATTTCAGAACAAAAGCACATCAATTTGTATTTCAAAAATGATAGAGGATCCAAAATGCGAGTATTTTGTGAACGAAAAACTTAAAGCTGCACAAGGCAACTTCGCACTTTTGCGGCCCCAAGTGGCAGCAAGAGTATGTGAATTCTTGAAAGTTTGAAGGACTTCATTACCCAAAAATCCTTTAATGTGGCGTCAGTAAACTACATGTCTTATTCTAGTGTTGGAGGTAGAGGTGGTGAAGAGGTTCAGGTATGGTTGGTGAGTGCTCACTGCTGTTTAGTAGACACTTTTGGATTTCATTTTTAAGTTTCAATTTGTCACTTCTTGTGCATGGAGAAGATTTCCATTGTGTCCATTAACTTGGGCAAACAGTGTCAATCTATACCATCTCAACTAGTGCACTCTGTTGCACCTCCACTTTGTGATTTGGACTGATTGGGTGTATTTTTACATAAAAATCTTGCCTAATGCAGCTTTAAGTTACATACTATCCTTTGCAAGAGTAGGTGTCACTTTTGTCTGATGCTGAATATCTGTTTTTGGAACAAAACTCTTCATCCTCCCTCTCCCTGTATGTTCTGCAGGACATCCTGACCACCCACCCCTTCACTAAGATCTCCAACTGGAGCAGCGGCAACACCTACTTCCACATCACCATCGGGAACCTGGTCCGAGGCAGCAAGCTGCTGTGTGAAACCTCACTGGTGAGCTGTTAAATCACGTCAAAGCTAAATTAGAGAAGAGTTTTGTTGTTAGACATTATTTTGTATAGAATTAAATAACTGTTTATACTGTATAGGGTAATACCAATGGAGTGAAACCTCTGATCAGAATAGAATATAGTTTAGAAGAACAGCATTCATATGACAGTATTAGTAATGTCTCAACCTTATACAGTACCTCCCAGAGAAATGCACAACATCACAGCATGGCAGTAGTCTTACATTCCAAAGAACAGATAGCAGTTTACAGTGTCTGACCTCTGCCCCCCCCCCCCCCCCCCCCCCAGGGCTACAAGATGGACGACCTCCTGACCTCTTACATCAGCCAGATGCTGACGACCATGACCAAACAGCGGACGTCCCGGGGCAACAGCAAGTGAGCCGAGCGCTGGAAACTCATCGATCGCCCCAAATCGATCCCACATTCATTAACGCGCGGCACACGCAGCCGCCCACGCGCAAAGCGAATGCACTCGTTACATATCTGCGAAACATATAGAGCACATGTGCAAGAGAGGAAACACCACATCACAACTTGAACAAAGAAGGCGCCGGTTCTTTGACTCGTCTACACCAAGTGGTATTAAGGCAAATCCCCATTTTGAGCGCTGTGTTGACTGGCGACACTGAAATGCCAATGTTTTCATTTGTTATGTTAGTATGTATCGGTCCTGTCTTAAACTCACCTGTTGCCTTTAATTGACCTTTCCCCAACGCACCACATGTAACATGGCAACTGGGATGGCTTCTTAAAAAGCACAGCTCTAGTCCTCCGCATTATATTATCAGTGAAGTTTCTTGCTCTATCAGCTCTCTCTACACTTGCGAGCTGTAAATAGTTGAGGAATTCTTATGCGTATTAATTACGATTATTTTCAGATTTTAGAGTCGGAATTCGATGCCTTGACATTTGTGCATTCCCTATGCATCAGTGTTGAGAACTTATCAGTGTTTCTAGTTGGTAGTAGAACTAAATGGATTTACACAAAATGACAGAAAATCGGATTTCTAACTTTGTGGTCCAGATGTGAGCTTTTCATGGCTGTAAACCAGAATCTGTTTGCTTTAGAGATAGTTCCCAGATAGCAGACTGGGCCTGGAACCCCTAAAAAATACCCAACAAGCACTCCTTCGTTATTGTTGTTTTTTGTCTTGTATGTAGCTTTGTTTTTAAGATGCATCATTATTTATGTTTCCCAAACCAGCATGGAGGATAGTCTCACTTTTCAAATGAATCTGTCGTTCTGGAACAAATCTCTTCAAATACAGATCAGACCAAAGGCACACCATCATCCCTTTGCAGATGTATTTTAACCTGATGTTTCAATTTGCCAATCCATGGAGTCACTTTAAATGGTCACCAAGCAATCTGGCGTTAAAAACAGACGCAGTGAGGAGAAAATAAAACCTAAATATAGCCGCAAGTGGCGATTGCGGGGTCCAAGCACAATTTGATAAGACAGACAGATAGACAAAACATTACAGAAGGTAGAAAGACACACACAAAAACTGACATGTTGTGAAGATCGAACATGCAGTCTAACACCGGCTTTTGTGTTGGCACGTGACTTCTGTCAAGTTAATCTTTTCATTACAGGTTTAGTGAGGAGAAACTAACTAAAGGGAGAAGTAGTGTGGTACTGCAGCCTATGATTGACAGACTGGCAGTGCTAATCACTTTATAGAACATTGTAGTGCTCTCCATTAATGAATAAAACAATAGTAAGTCACATGGGCCAGAAAACTGCTGCTGCACTGCTCTCTGTGGGTTGAGAGGTCTGGCCACACCCTAATCAGTGATGCCATTCAGGTATTTTGCCATTGACAGATGATGTCAAACACCTGCTTTGAGTTTTCTGCACTGTGTGATTTAGTGTTGATTTACTTTTCATGAAACTTCAAAATGGTCACAGTCCATCAGGAGCTTGAACTCACAACCTTGTGGTCCAAAGCCCTGAGCTTCACCACTCTGCCAACCTCCACTCTGGTGTGTGCCACAGTGGGGAAGCAAAACAAAGGGACAAGCGATAGGTCACAGGTGCTAGTCCAACCCATATTGAAAGCCTCAGAAAGAATATTATAACTGTACTAGCGCGCCATATTAATCAATTTACACATGGCTTTACACACATCATCTTGAGAGTCCAGACATCATTTGTATTTAGTTTGATGAAGATTGATCAAACTATCTTGAACATATCACATTGTCAATTTATCAAATTTGCAGCTGCACATTTCCATCTACTGTGCGCTCAGTTTTCAAGATATCATTATAATTTTTGGGCTGTTTACTAATTAAGGTATGACGATTTCAAAAATCATGTTGTTTTTTTCCTGTAATGTACGGTTTAGGAGGACAACACTGTGGGATCACAGTCAGTTTTTGCTATAAACAGAGGGGGGGCGATTTCAGAATCGGAATAATGACCAAATTTCATGGATCGACTTGGACATCATCCTAGAACATGTGTAAACATTTTCATAAAAATCTATGCAGTCAATTATGAGATATGAACTTTTTGCTTTTGTAGCGCCCACTAGTGGTACAGCTCAAAATGCTTTTGTGGGTGTGTTCATGCAACACTTCTCAACATGTGTTTCAAATTTTGGCTTGATTAGATGAATGGTTAATGAGTTTCGTTAAAAGTTTATTGGTCGATAAAAGCCAAACCATTTGACCTATCAATAACCTTTATACAACTTTGAAAGAGGACAGTCCCAAGATTCTCCACACCAAGTTTCATCTGAATTGGATGAACTGCCTAGGAGGAGTTGCGAAAAAAGTGTTTCTTCAATAATTAAAAATGGCGGACAATGCAATATGGTGGACATTGAAAGTGATATATGGGTTGGACTCGGCACATTCCAAAGAATCTAGGAACACAAGAATTTTCAGTCTACGACACACGGTTCAGAAGTTATTGGCCAAAACGTAAAGTTGCTTGTTATAGCGCCACCATCTGGCCAATGTGCATGGGCTGCCTTGCCTGAGTAGCGGTGGGCCGTAGGAGCCCACCTGCCAAATATGGCTGCTGTAGGACTTACGGTTTCTGAGCTGCACATACTTTTGGCGGAGAAAAAGAAAGAAAGAAAGAAGGAAGAATAATTCCAGCAAATACAATAGGGTTCCAGCACTACATGCTTGGACCCCTAATGATTGTTTATTGCCATTTTATGCAAAAGTCTTCATGTATGCCAGAGGAAACAGACCACATTTGTGCCACAACAGTTAAAACATCACCTCTGCATCGGTTCATCCAGCTAGTCAGACCGCTTTTAGAGTGTCCTCATACGTACACAGGAGTGATGATTTCATGCACACACATTTGAGTGTTTTTAAAGTATTAGCATTGATTTTTTTATCATGTTTATGGAGACATAGGAGAAATAGTTTCATCCATGATAAGATGTAGCAATGGATAAATTACATTTTCCGTTGCAAATCAAGGTTTCAGTTGGCGTACATGTAAATAATGACAAAATAGCTTTGAATAGAAACAATTGCAATTGAAACACCACATGTATTCACTTTGATCCCTCTAAATGTGATGGTGAAACTTAAGACTCTTGCCGGCATTTGAGCAATACTTCACTTTAATATGATCTACGCTCTGGGAACCAGGGATCAGGACTGAACCAGTCGCTCCACACTGTGAGCTGGACTGGAGACGGCCAATCACTACTCTGGGTGCTGGTTCTCCAGGTTTTGCTTAAACTACTGTGTCTGAAGGGATTTTAATCTTAGTTGTAATTTCTAAAAACAGCTTCAGACACAACAGATGATCTGTGGTGAACCGGTCCCGCCAAGCTTCAGCTTCTGTCTGTATTTAACATCTGTTTAGTAGATTTTAACACGTGGATCCGGAGGGGTTTTCACAAAGAGCCATGCTGAAGATTCAAAGAAATGTCACATTTGTCTGAAAATATTCTTTTATTCTGATATGCCATATTATACAGTTACAATCTGAGAGGAATCGTTGAAATGGCTTTTACAGTTCTACAGAACAATCTTGTAAATGTCATTCATAGAAAAATCAGTCATTGGTTTGTACATGGTGATTCTTTGGCAAAACATGAAATAAATTGACATTTCTTACCCATTCAAACCATGTCGTTCTTATTTGGTACTCTATGTCTTAAATAGCGAAATGTAAAGCTTTGAGTTGAGCTAGTCAACATGACATCCATAACCTCAGCTTATTAAATGCAGTGAGCCGTAAAAGATTCAAACAGCTTCCAGAGCTGTTCTTGACATTCATACTCTGCTTTGACTCCAATTAACACTAATTGAGCTAAAAAGACCGGCGATATACAGTACAGTCATTTACTCTTGCCATTGGGCTTTCCATTTAAATTCACTCGTCAACTAAATGAAATATCTCACATGGACCATATGGTATAAATAATACACTTGTTTTTCTATTACATATATTGCACATACACAATAAATTAGTTTTGAGTACTGTAATTGTGATCTCAATTTCCCAACACAGAAAGTGAAATATCATTCATAGATGTCATATCCTCATCCATCTCAACTAACAATAAGAAAGGAAATGTCCCAGTGTTTGATTCCTACTGTACTAACACTGAACACTGCAAAGGGAATGATGGGAAATGGAGAAGGACCACATGTACCACAGAAGCTAATGCATCTAATTATATACAGCCAAGCCCGGTTTCTCAGTAATGGGGGAAGTGTCACTAAATGTGACTGTGGATCCTGTTTCATGGACGACGCGGTCCGTGAGCTAAGTGGAGCTTCACCGTGAAAAGTTACAGAATCTGTCCAAGGCACTGAAATGATGCGGCCCATATTCCTCAAACAATATACACCATATTCAATAGTCTGAGATTCTTCGCATTAAAACTGGAAATAGGGTGAGAAGAATATAAGGCGTGAACTGAAATTCTTGTGTAATATCATTGGCTCTGATGCAGCGTGCTGAAACGCCCCACTGGACTGTAGTTGTTATAATTAGGAGGTGGTGGGATAGGAAAAGTGATCGCATGATTGAATGCTGTTGGGAAAGTAGACTGGTAAGAAAACGAGAATCTCTCCTCTCCAAACTTTTGTCATGAACTCCAAGAACCTAAACTATTGATGTACATATGACAGAAAGCATCAGAGCATCTCTCATGTGTGACGCAAAGAAGGTGTGGAGAAATTTAAACACTATAGTATTAAGCTTTCCAACGAGGAGTGACCAACTGTATTTAGTTGCAGTATATGGGCTTGGAGACATGGCTTCCTCGTCCCTTATTAGGGAATATCTAGAACTGGCAGTAAGTTCCCACACAAGTAGTTCATAATTCAATAAGCACAGCAGTAATAATATGGTTCACATTGGAATTGATAGCTGTAAACTTGTATTCTATACTAGGTATGAAATTAACACTGTTCAGCAAGGTACCCTTTCTTCTTTTTACAATCTCTTATTTACACAGTAAATGATGTTTCATAATATGTGACTTAAAGGGACCTTGCACCAAAATAAAACAACAAAGCCATAGTAAGGGAAACGGTCAATGAACAATGTAAAACAGAGGTAGGATGAAGTAGATGAAGTAGAAAGCAAATAACGGGGTATTTTCTGATAAAAATTCTGAGAATAATGCCTGGGCCCATTATAGGAAGCCTACTGAATATATAAGCTATGCCAAGGATAAATAAAGTTTTGTTTAGCTGTTCTGTTTTCGCTTTTGTTTTCCCTTTAGGATTTGAAGCAAACAACCACAGCTCTTCCAACTTTAGGGGAAAAAATCTGTCACAGCCTCACAGCTCATCCAAGGTGCGTGACTCAAACGGAATGAAAAATTCTGCTACTCTTGGAGAACAACGGACAAAACTTTAAAGGACAATTCCAGCGTGATTTGAGTTTTTGCTCCTTTCTTACAGTTTCCATCCCCATAATGTTAATTGTGACCATTTTTACATGCATGCTTAAAGTTGGCGCTTTACTGTACCTCATCATATTTCAGTCAGGACGAGTCACGTATTGATATTAATACATATATAAATGGTTATGACATATATATATATATACACATATGTATATATATATATATATATATATATATATATATATACATATATGTGAGTGAGAGTATGTGTTATTTAAAAAGGTCTGACATATGCTGATTGGTTCACTTGTAAAGGCGAGCTGCTGAGTTCGTCCAATCAGCTGAAGACAGCCAGCTACAGTTTCCTACCTGAACTTGCGTTGCTCATTTAGACAGTGTTTATTTCAAAATATTTACTTTGAAAAACAACTAAGAAAAAGGAAAAACAGCTCATAACGTGATAAAAGCACTGGAAAAATCGACAGTAAAGTAAAACGGTAAGGGAATGCCAGGAAATTAGCAAAAACTCCAGGCACGCTGGAATCGTCCTTTCCTTTCTCCAAGAGCAGTTGAACTTTGTCATTCCTTAGGTAACAACACTAACATTCCTCTAAAAATAAAAATGCTTCAGACGTGATCTGGGCCTTTCAGGCCTTTCAGGCCCAGATCACTTTTCGTCTTAGCCTGACAGGGATATTTGATGACAGTGTAGAATGTTGTTAATACCAACAGGTACTGCTAAGGTGAAGGAATGTTTCACATACTTCATTTCATCATCTGTGGGTGTATTTTAGAGAGATCTTCCGGAAGTATTATTCTCTATCTCTATCTAGGGCTTATTTGGTCATTCAGACGGAGGTTGGCAGTGTGGGCTCCGGCCTGTCAGGTCGACTCCTCTCGGAGGTGGCGGTCAGTGGTCAGTGGTCAGTGCTCGGTGACGGTTGCCAGGCTGGGCGTGGCGGTCAGCGGGCTGCGTGACTCTCCCTGGGAGTTAACACTGGAGACTGACCATACATCACTCATCTCTGTTATTAGTGCAGAGTCAGAAAGGTACGGATTAACAATCAAACTAAAGAAAAAAAGACAAAAAGACATGCCCTGCCTAAGGAACATTTCAGCAATCAGACAGCGATTTGTTGACATCACTTAAAAGCTCCCTCTGCCACATCATGCACCTTCCAATTTACACTTGGCCCATGCATCGATATCTGGACAAGGTTTTTAGTCCAACTTCATCGGGCTGGCTGTGTATTTTTGTCCCAAAAATAACGGAGCCCAAATTCGAACCTCTCCACAATGCCATAGGCGAAAATGGAAATCTGACTGCTTCAGCTGTAATGCTAATGATTAAGGCTCTCATCAAAAAGCATGACAAAGCCAGCTTGTCTTCACACTTCTCTCACTGGAAGTGATTTTAAATAAGGTGCAATACCCAAAAGTGGTAAGACATGCAGTTTTGGTGTTCCCTAGGGTGGGGCGATTCCACAAATAAAGTAAAAGACGTCACAGTACTGGACACACTGTTTGATTGACAGGTGATCTCTGGGAAGTGCAGTGCAGAAACACCACAGCGATGAGCATTCTGCACCAAAGATGCCTACTTGTGTAGCTCACCTGTCCTGAACTTGCTGTAAGTGCCGTTGTCTAGCGTGGTTTTGCTGCCCGAGCAGAAAGCCAGTCCTCGCTCTCGCCACCTGCCGACAAGCGCAACAAAACCCCATCAGGACAGCACAGACAAGAGAACATGAAGCTTTCTCATCCCATCTGGACTCCCTGTATCCCTGCCTCAGCCAAAAGTCACTGTCATGTCTCCAGCTTGATCAGAATGCAGCATAAGACATCAGAAAACTCACATGATTGAAGGGTCTTCTGACTGTCCCTCAGTCTAGACCCGACACTAAAAGGTGATTTTACCATCAGGGCCTCTAGACTGTGGAGCGCCCTGCCTGAGGGAATTGGCTTGCTCCATTCGCTATCATCTATTTTCAACTGAGCGTACGCCATTCACCAGTGGAAGATGAAGATGACGAGGATCAGCATGAGGGACAGCACATCAGTGAGGATCCACATCAGATTATACTCATCTGGAGTCTGAGAGAGAGAGAGAGAGAGAGAGAGAGGCAGAGTTTCAAGTAAACACACTGTTAAAACACTATCTAATTTACTAGCAGTGTAGTGGCAAATAAAACGACTTCCGGTTGGTGATCATCATAAGGCAAAAATCAATTATACTTTCAAAAGAAGAGCTCTAACTAAAGATTAGAGATATCAGTGGTGAAAATGGAGCAGAATGTGGCTTCTAGTGGAGCTTGGGACCAACTCTTTCTCTTACCATGAGGAAGAGCGGCGTGTTCATAGTGCTGAGGAGCTGCGGAGCGTTGGTGGTGACTGAATGGACTCCGGTGCACCAGGCCAGGGAGTAGAGCCACGGCTGACTGATCACATACAGGTTGGTGGTGATGTTCACCGCTGCATACTCACTGCACACAAGTCAAATACCACACATGGACATGCGCTTACTGCACACAAGTGATGAGAATCTAAGAAATGACATTCAGAACGGTCTTTTCTCTTTTGCACTGACTGAAGTAGGAGAAGTAGGAGAAATGGAGTCAGACCAAACTGAAACTGAGGAGGCTCCGTCAGGTTTTCAGTCTGCTGTGTGGCAACATTTTGGCTTTTCAAGTAAGGAAAAAAACAGCAACAAGACAACTCACAAGTCAAAGACTGTTTACAAGTATTGTAAGACGGTCTGGCCATACAAGTAGTACCAGCAACACTCTGCACCATGTACGACCACATCACAATGAAAAACTCCACTTGCCAGTAGCCCTATATGGTTAAATGTTGCATATGAGTTTGTTTCTCTTCTTTGCACTACTTTTCTAGTGAGGAATTTCCCTGGTTGCACATAAGTCTATTTTACAAGGTCTGAAGGTTTATTTCAAGATGAAATTGGACTTACATTTTGCATGAACTGGCATTTAAAGGGTCTTAAAAGTTTTAAATTTAAAGGCTTTTGCCGCTTGTAGCTTATAAACACAACTTTGAAATTTGACCCCTCCTCCCTAGCTCAAGAAGACACGAAGCGCACGCCCCCTGAACGCAGTCGCCTGAACGGTACAAACTCCAGTTACTCTGTATTAGAGTTTAGGACCGCTACCATAGCCAGCGTGTCTTTTAGGTATAAAAAGATTCTGCAGTGGTTTTGGTTGCAGGTATACACACCCACTGCCAAAAGGTTGACACCCAGAAACGTCCCGAACATTCAGAAATAAGAAAACACAGGCAGAAGGCAGAGTCTCTGCAGACACACACTGTCACACACTACCGATCGGCCATAGGTCATGATTGAGTAGGATCATTTTTGGATTTATGCTATTTCAAGGGGGAAAATCCTGCTCAGTATGCCTTTAACGTACAAAAACATGTATTCACCTGGTTTATGGTTTGCAAAATTCCTGTCTGGAACACACATGTCAAAATCAAGCACACCTCGACAGTGGTTGTTGAGGGAGGGGAGAGCATTACTGGTCCAGAGATGCAAACCTTCTATCAATCATTTTGTAAGAGCAGGTGTCAAGATGGGTTTCTCATTTTGGAAAGAAACTCTTCATATGCAACTAGGGAAATGTTTGATGCACTGTCTCTGCAGACAACACACACACACACACACACACACACTGACCTGACGAGCTCAGGGGACATAGCGCTGTAGTGCAGGTTGAGTTTAACGATGTGGTTGCTCTGGAGCTCCTCTAGGGGGAGCCGGCTGCCTGACGTTTGCTGGAGCTCAGGGTCCATTTCTTGGACCAGGGAGCGCAGGTCTGACGGTAGCCACAGAACCTAGTGGGCAAGCACACACACACAGGTTACGGTTATACACATGCATATAAAAGTGCATGTAAACACAAATAATCAGTCATCTTTGTCTTTTTTAAGTCTTAATTATTAACAAGCATTTCATTTACAAGTCCAGGCACTCTTACTGTACTGTAGGTTAGTACATCTATGCAGTAAAAACTAGCCTGAATAATGCTCTATTCTCTCTTGTATGGATAGGTCACACCAAACTCCATTAAAAAATCTGACAATTTAATGTTGCTTTGCTTATCGGCAAACATTCATACCTGGTAGAAGATAACTGAAGACGTTTTACAAATCATCAGTCACAGACTGAACAGCACTTATTTGAATAAAATCTCAACTTTTAGAACTGCTTTGCCTGTTATTCCCACAATCCTCTTCCACCAAAATACAGCATGGAGGGAAGTAACAAGCAGCTTGAAGCAATTCTATAAATTCAGATTTTTTTTAAATAAAGCGCTGCTTGGTGTATTATATATATGCCGAATTTACGAATAGATCCCACTGACTCATAAAAGTTCTTAAGTCATGTTCTACAGCATATGTACATTTGCCGATGAGCAAAGCAACAATTAAATTGCCAGATTTTTTAACAGAGTTTGGTGTGATGTTCTCTTTATACAAGAGAACAGAACATATCAGAGCCAAGTAAAACCTGAAGCCATTATAAAGTGAATATCACTCTGGGCAGATAAACCTGATGAGACATGTACATTGTAGAAGTACGGGAGGTTTTCAATCCCACTGTTTGCTTGAAATGTCCTCAATATAGTTCACTGAGTATTGGATGGGCAGGTAAATGAGGATATGTCAAGAAGTAAGTTCCACCTGTAGGGCTGCAGTACAGAAGAGCGTACCGTCCCCCCTAACCAAGATGCTGTAGATTCACCAAATTAAATTCTGGTGTTGGTTATGGGCTCTGGCAGGAAATCCTCTCTGCCCACAGGAGGTGACGAACCAATACTAAAAGCTGGACTCATCAACATTAGATCTTTTTCCTCTCTTGTCCCATTGGTATCCTTTGGTATAAACTGATCTCACACCGGCTGGGTTGGTAAACATGAGCGTGTTGAGTTCAGTTTACTGACGTCACATTACAGGACTGCTGGGTATTTAAGGTCAAATTTCTCAAACAGATACTTTTCTCTGCCATTTGGAGCCGCCAAAGTACAAAGTTGCCTTGTGCAGCTTTAATAAGTTTTAGACTAGATAAGTCTAGACCATAATTTGCTTTCCTTTATGTCCATTTAGTCTGTTTGAAAGTATGAGAACTTGTTATAAATTAGGTTTTACTGCACCCAAACCCCACCCAGACTCATGGAGTGTGTCCCACCTGAGAGGAGTGAATGGAGGATTCGTTGCGGATGACCTCCAGCGTGCGCTGGATCCAGGTGTCCCGGTAGGGGTGACCTCTGGGCGGACGGTACAGGTCAAAGATCACCAGCTTATCCGTCTGGGCTGCCAGCTGGAGGAAGGCCTGCAGGCTGCAGACGGACTGGTTTCCTGCCCGCGACCGCTCCTCTGCTCCCAGTGGCCCGACCGTCCCAAACGGATTGTGCTGGGGAGGAAACCATCAATAGGTAATTAATACCATGATGTAACATGCCCATCAATATGTTCTTTATCTGCCAGCTGATTGTGTTGTAGTACTATTGTTGAAATGAGGCATTAGCTAGTCTCCAATTAAATAACTGCCACGTGTCTCCATCGTGTTGCCTCTGTAGTACAGTAGGTACACATGGCTGCTGATGTGCTGCTCCATGTGGCAGATGAAAGCAACCAATAGATAACAAGATGCTTGGTAATACAGTTTGTTTCTGGAAAGATACCGCTCTACATCTGCCTCCCCTTGCTCTCTCTCTCTTAGTGTATTTCTAGTTCATGCAGCATTTGAAAAACCATTAAAGTAGGTAACCAGTGACATTTTCATATAAATAAATGCCTGCTGAGCGCCACCTACAGAAACTCAAACTGCATCAACAGAAAATCCAAGGAAAGAGAGACGTCACAGTACTGGACACACTGTTTAAGAAAGTTGATGATCCCCAGTTACTGACAGAGAGGAACCAGGCCCCGGCGTTGAGGCTGTCCAGTTCGGCCCAGGTGAACATGGCTGCCGGGGCGTCTGTTCGGTTGGGGAAAACCTCCCGGATGTTGGTGGTGCGCCGCAGGGTGCGGTCATGCATCAGGAAGGGAACCCCGTCGAAGCTGCAACAACGACAGGACAGTGATGTTTACCAGCGTGGACAACAAGGAGATCAGAGAAAATGTAACAGTTCACTTAGGGCCGACATTAATTAAGCCTAGTCACAGACAACTGAAAAATGTAAGTCCTCTAAAACAACATTTAGACCATGGGACACTAAAACTCTCCATTGAAACCCTGGAGGAGGAGGAGGAGGAGGAGGACGATGATGATGATGATATCAAGACAACAAATATGTCAACTTTTTTTAATCTGTAATTCTGTAATTCTAGCACCATTCTCTGTAATTCTAGCACCATTCTTGAAAATGCCAAAATGAAACAGTGAGGTGCTTCATTTGCCCAAGTTTCATCAAAATATGACCAGTGTTGTCTAAATGGTTGCACATGGCAAACATCTTGATGCATGCTTGTGTAAAGTGCAGTTAAATTGTCTCATTAGAATCAATTCAGGCTATGGTCTTCCCATAATTCTACAATAAATATGTAATCAATCAAACTGCATCATATCCATCATATCAGAGGTGGACGACACTGACTGGACCAGATCTGATTTTTAATGAAAGGCCAATATCAGTCTCATATATCAGTCTAAAGCAGCTTGGGGCCACATGAGCTGCAGTCAGAAGCGTCCCCACTGAGCTACACGGTGGTTTGCTAAACGCTGGCTGAAGCCCTGCTGACTGACCTGATGGTGACGTCCGTCTCCAGACCTTCACTTCCAGCTTCCACAGCCTTCTCAAATGACATCAGTGTGTTTTCTGGAGCCAGCTGCGAGTGGGATCACACACAACGATGAGGAAAAGGCCAGCAGTGCATTCACATAGGTACAGGAGACACATGGCACCCAAAGGGGTCAACAGAGGGTCACTCAAAATGGCAAAAATAAATATGAAGCAAAACACAATATGAGGGTCGTATCAAGATGAATCTTAATATTAAGGATACTAATAACTTTACCGGAAATCCCACATAATTGATCTATCTGGCAAGCAAAGTTGCTGAAGTGGTTTGAGCTTTTCTATATTGTGGAGAGATGAAACCTCAGCTATGTTGTTAAAGTTTTTCCAAGAGCATATTTTCTTCGTCTTCTGTGTACAGTACCAACTCATTAAACTAGAAGTGTTCTCCCCAGGCTCTAAACAACGGGGTCAGGAAGGATGTGACCCTGCACAAAACAGGTTCCTGTTACACGGCCGCAAGCAGGGGGCCAGCCAGACAGTATCCGAGGATGCATCAGGATTATACTGTACAAAATGACAAGCTTGGCAAGGGATTTTACCTTGTTTTCAGACTTATAGAGTTTATTATTCCAACATATTTTGAGTTAATTTGCTGGTTTGAAGAGACGTAACTTTTTTTTCAGGAGATTGTAACTTGTTTCAAGACTTTCGCTTGAAACAAGGGAAACTGTCTAAAATCGCGTTCCTTGATTCAACGTTAAATTCTATCTCTCATTTCTCAAGAAGCCAGATTGACACGAATCAAGAAATGTGTAGTAAGATATTCATTCATTCGATCCATTTTCCATCCCAGCATGCACTGGGTGGAAGGCAGGGAGGCACCCTGGACCAGTCCATTGCAGGGCTTGCAATAAGATAATTTGACTAAAAATATCCTTGAATAAGCGTGACAAGTAAGGATAAAGGGTACAAAAATACTTGCCAAGCTTGTGATTTTGTGCAGTGTAGTAACTGTCTCATTTAATTTCATTTAATTTAATGTAAATAATGATTGCGTCCCACTCACCATGGGTGCTCCTCTGTGCCCGATGAGGGCCGGTGCGGGGCCCAGGGTGCCTTCCTCTTTGATACAAGGGGAATACAAACCCAGGGGCACCAAGTACAGGGCAAACAGGACGGCCAGGTACGTCCCTATGATTAGGCCCCGCCTTACTGAAACACAAACACACATACCAACACACACATAGACAAAGTGTGAGGGGTTTGACAGACTGAAAGAGGATAGACAGATGTATCCAAATCAAAGCAAATTCAGTTGTAAAGGCTGTGTTGTGTAGCTGTACACTGCCAAAAAATGTCAACCGTAACAAATGATTTAAGTCTTAAAATCTTCCACTTTCTGGGAGATCATTTCAGTTTCAAGTAGTTTCCAATGCAAATCCACTTGTTTCACAAATTTCTTTGAACCAGGTGACATCATCTTGATGCTTGGGGAAAGAATGGAATGATCTGTCCTTTTTCAAGATATTGTCACTTGCTTCTAGAAAACTCTCAAAACAAGTTAAATTATCTCACCCCATTTGCAGAATTTTTCACTTGTTTTAAAGACAAGAAGATTGGAAGACTTACTGCTAGGCTACTTAAAGCAGTACTTAAACAACGCCATTACACCTTATGCAAATCAAACACATGACACAAACTGCACCTCACCTCTGCTGTTCATGCGAAAGAAATGCAAAGCTATTGGCCAAGCCAGGGCTGTTATCAATAAGACTCCACCCAAATGTAAATACGGTGCTGTTACCTGGTCAGGACACAGAGATAAAATCTGGGGTTAGGAGCGGCACACGCACAGAGAACAGGTGAAGGCTGATGGGAGAAGAGGAAGGGAGTCACCTGGAAGGAAAGTAGTAACGTCGTCCATTCTTTACTCCACAGGTCAGACAAGACGGCGGTGGCTACGATGGAGAAAGTCAGACTCACCAGGATCCCGATCTGAAAACAAGGCAACAGTAAACATGTGGTCCCCCACAAATGATGCAGTCACCCTTTGGGCCAATCAGTAACAAGTCTGACAAATGTAAAAAAGGTCAAAGTTCCAAGTCTGTTGTGGAACAATGCAAAAAACATTTGCATTGCCTGCTAGTGTTTTCTTCTTGCCATGTGTGTCGCCCCATATTGATTGATGATACAAATGATATGGTAACACTTGAGCTTATCTGTGTACATAAATGAACAAGACTAAGAGTCTAACAGCCCTGCAACACTGAATTTTGTGGAAACGTCCCTGCCAGCAATTGAACTCGGGTCTCCCGATCGAGAGTCTGCGATCTAACTCCGTGGCACACTTTCACCCACGTGACCAAAAGTGGTGAACAGAGCGACCGACTGACATTGTGATCCATAGAGCCCCTGCTGTCGCGAGGCTAAAAGTCTTAGGAGGAAACTGTTTTTCAAGAATGGTGGAAAATAATAATAGCATGGAGACTACTGTCACTCAACATAGTGTATGCTAAAGTGTAAGCATGGAGCCTACTATCACTCCACATAGTGTAAACACACAGCAGAAAAGATTACCTTGTGACTCCAGTGTAAATAGAGCTTCTGGCCCTCTGAAAGCAAACACACAGCCAGCAGCTGCATAGAGAAAAAACACATGTAAACACACACACTCAATTCAGATCAATCAAATCAGTCAAATCAGATGTTTTTCACATTTGGCATGCATCTGACCTTTTCAGTGCATTGCAAAGAGAGCCAATACTGAAAAATATGCCTTTTTTCCTCCACTGGTGAAAAATGATTTAAGCCTGCAGTAGAAATCCAGCATTTGTTACTCTGGATGTTGTTCCTTCTGCTCCCTCCACCCTTTAAACATCCATTAATAAGCTACTGACAGATAAAGAGTTTTGATCCAAAACAAGATAGCCACCATATGGAGAAAAAGTGTAACCCACCCTGACAAAATGATTGACAGCAAAAAACTAAAGCACATGAGACTTTGTAAAGGATGGGAGATAACTGCCCTACCAATTGCCCTCCGGGGACAAATAAAGTTGAAAGTTGAGTTGATAACTTTAGTCCTGGGTTGGCAAAAATAGAGCTCTTTTTTAATTTTAAAGAAATTTAATGATAAACAAAAAAAAAAGTCTTGCAAAATGTATCCCTTTGTAATAGGACTCGTCATATGAGAGGTGTTATTAGGGTTTGACCGAAATGGGTTTTTGAAGGCTGATACCAATATTTTGTGCCGATATATTATATGTCTTTTGACCATTTTCATGCCAAAGTATTCAGTGTTTTCCCCATAATTATATTTGTGGCAGGGTGGAAAAACCTCTGAAACCACATTTATACCATGGGACACTAAAACTCTCCACTAAAACTCAGGAGGATAAAACATATTTATGTATACTTGTGTGGAATCTGATCAAAATTTCATTACAATCAGTTTAGGTTAAGGGTTAGACAACCAGTGTAGTATTGATCAATTCTACAATATGTAATCAATCAATGTTTTTTAATAAAAGGCTCTTTTATCAGCAAACCCATATGCCAGTTTAACCCTAGATGTTATAATAGCACTGATCATACTATGTGGCCTCACCATTAGCACAGTGATGTAGGTGAAGAAGGCTGCAGCGATGACCAGCAGCACCACAGACCAGGGAAACCAGAAGCCCAGGTTCCCAAAGTTAAACCTGGTGTGAGGCAGAGGGGTAGAGACAGAAACCGTGTGAGTGTACATACAGTATATACTGTATTGCCTACAGTAGAAATACTAAGATGAAATGATGATCTACACAAAAGAAACACCAAAATAGAATGTCTGAGAGATGTACAGAGGGAGAGACACACACTGCAGATTTCAACTGAGGAGATCCACTTGAAAACATTGAATTTAAAAGAGATTCTACCTCCTTCCTGTTAAAGCACACCAAGTTTTTGGTAGATTGTCCCTTTGGTCAATTTAATACACTATGTTGAGTGATAGTAGTCTCCATGCTAACACTTTAGCTTACACTATGTTGAGTGATAGCATTCTCCATGCTAACACTTTAACTTACACTATGTTGAGTGATAGCATTCTCCATGCTAACACTTTAACTTACACTATGTTGAGTGATAGCATTCTCCATGCTAACACTTTAACTTACACTATGTTGAGTGATAGCATTCTCCATGCTAACACTTTAACTTACACTATGTTGAGTGATAGTAGGCTCCATGCTAACACTTTAGCATACACTATGTTGAGTGATAGTAGACTCCATGCTAACACTTTAGCATACACTATGTTGAGTGATAGTAGTCTCCATGCTAACACTTTAACATACACTATGTTGAGTGATAGTAGACTCCATGCTAACACTTTAGCATACACTATGTTGAGTGATAGTAGACTCCATGCTAACACTTTAGCATACACTATGTTGAGTGATAGTAGACTCCATGCTAACATTTAAGCATACAACTAGCTCCATGCTTAGTAAGCTCCATGTTAACACTTTAGCATCACTACCACTATCACTCAATATAGTGTATGCTAAAGTGTTAGCATGGAGCACTGGTGCTAATGATTTACTGGAGACACGTGGATGATTTTGGTGTCCATGTTCTCATCACTTAAGTTGACCAACGGGACAATCTGCTTGGTGTATTCCTTTAAAGCTGCAGGGTGTGTATGTGTGCAATTACTCATGCGTATTACTCAACCCACCAGTCAAAATCATTATAGTCGTTCTGTGCTTCGCCCCAGAAGTAGAGAAATACCAGCGTTAAGCAGAAAGCCGCCACAAGCAGAGCAAAACTGGCTCCTTCCAACTGTAGGAGAAGTAGAAACACCACATGAAAGGACAGAAATTGCTGGGGGTTTTTCTTGAAATACCTAACATGTGATTTTATTTTATTGCTTTGTAAAATGACATGGAGATAGAAGAATGACCGTTGGCCCCTAAGGAGAGAGAGGAATTCAAACAGATAAGCTCCTCACTGGTTTAACTGTGATTGTAAATAGTGTGATGCAAGTTAGGCTTTAAAAACTGCAAACATTGGCCTTGCTTTCTGCTCTTCACCACAGCATCATTTCAGTAACGAAGTGAAAGGATATGAGTTGTATTTAATTGTCGTACAGTCTTGTTGTAACATCGTTTCTACAGTTGGGCGGCATTATAAATTGACAGTCAAGCCCATGCAAAAATGTTGGATTTGAATAGACTGGGATAAAGGAGAAATTTTATCGGTTACATTGAATTTGTTCTTTCTACATCTAGTCTGCACTAATGATTTCTATTTGCTTACATGGATTCATTGTTTGAATGTTTCCGCTTGGCTTTTTGTGTTTTTTCCTTGTATTTATGCTTTGGCATCCTGCTTGTCTAACATTCATGCCAATAAAGCAGATGTTTTGAATTGAACTGAACTGAACTGAACTGCAAACTGAACTGAATTGGGTAGAAAGTTAATGTTTGTTTAATAGTGTTTTGGATTCGACAGATTTGGACCGCTACATTTTGGATTTAAACTATAGACAATATTTTATACCAATATTGAATATCTTTAATATCAATCTTCCAAGTATTTCCCCTTAGTTTCTCTCAGAATTGTACTCTTGACAGTCTGAAACAGCAGTTGATGGGACACTAAAACTCTCCATTGAAACCCAGAGTAAGAATAAAACATTCATGCATACTTGTGTGGAATGAATCAAAATGTCTCATTAGATTCAATTCAGGTTATGGTCTTCCCATAGACGACCAGTGAAGTATTGATCAATCCTACAATAAAGGTGTAACCAAACAAACTTTATCATATCCATCATATCAGAGGTGGACCACACTGACTGGCTGATACCTGAGGTCCGGCCCTAGCTGTGTGTGTGTGTGTGTGTGTGTGTGTGTGTGGTGTGACCTTGTTGCAGCAGCAGTCTCCAGGCTGAGCGCGGCTCCTCTGGTAGCGTCTCCACTGGCAGCCGTACAGCCCGGCCAGGCAGGAGACCAAAGGCCGGTGTTCGTAGCGCCGGAGCAGTTTGTCACGGACGCTGTGCAGCCGGCCGAACTTCAGCCGGGACACCGTGGTCGAGGCGGGGGGGGCCATGGCTCACACACACTCTGACGCGCCTGTCATCCTCCTCATACACACCTGAAACACAACACAGCAAACAGGGAGGATCCCTAATGAAATATCACTGTAATATCCCTACAGGGACAGAGTGTTTCACAGGTGGTAGTCAATAGTGAGTTTATATGTTTTATCCCATATATATATAGTTTAGAGATGTATTGTGGTATCTGCATCATTCTAAAATGTATTATAGGAGACTAAAGTTCTTAAAAGCAATAAGCCACTTGACCCCCTACTTTACAGTGATTTTAGAGCAGCTAAGAGGCATTGTTAGGCAAAAAAAACATTTTATTTAAATAGGACTGAAGATTTATTAATAATAATTATAATAATCAACAATTATTCTTTCCCCAAGCAATATAGCTCTTGAACAGCAGCTAAACAAAGAGCAGTCAAAGATGTGTCTATACACATTATAATATTATAGTATTAATATTTAAATTAACTGTTATGCTTATCAAAAGTATAGGTGGCCCTTTAAATTACAGGTTATTACAGAGTAATGACTGGAAATAACTAAGTAATATCCAAGTAAAATATATGTAAGAACTAAACTAAGGATAAACTAGTTGAATAAGGAAGAAAGATTCTGCACTCTATCTCTATTGACTCATCACCACAGAAGGGAGTGACGCTCATTACAGAAAGTGAATACACTGTGTAGAAACGTAGTTATTTCCAGTCATTACTGCGCAATTAATGATCTGTAATTTAACGGGTTACCAAGTTATTTGATTTAGTATTGTTAAAAGGCTTATCAAAATGCTCACTGAGATAAAAGTATTATTCCTTATATTAAACGGACGTCAAAAATACAGGTAAAAGAAATTACACCACAGAAAATCCTATACCACAGGAGACAAAACAAATACCATTAATTGTGATAAGGTCACTTAAAACTCACTATTGTTTACCACAGACACACTAAGTCCCTATAGGAATATCACAGTAATATTAGCTATAGGCTATTTGATTTTTCATTAGGGAAGAAAATGAAATTATGTTTTTGTCTGAACCGTTCCAGTAAATCAGCGAAGTGGCAAATGAGAAAATGTCCTATGGGAATAATGTTAGCAGCAGTCTGAGGAAAACAAAGCCGCTCGGTCGTGTCACACCTAGCCCAGTTGCGTGCCGTTTTGCTGTACAGAGACAGAATGTGATGCCAAACTCTATGCAATAATCTGCCATTCTAATATTGCCTTGCTTATCAGTGAGATAGAACAGGACTTAAGACGTTTACGAATCGTAGAGCTTCGCTGGTAAATTCGGCATACATATGAACCACCAAGCAGCGCTTTATTTCAGTGAAATCTCAATTTATAGAATTGGTTTACAATGCTTGCTACCGCCCTCCGCGGTGGATTTTGGCTTGAGTAAGATTGTACATACAACCGGCGAACATACTTCAACTTGAAATTCTATTTTTTTTAAGTGCTGGTTGATGTTTTGGATGTATGCCGAATTGAAGAGTGAATCGTTCTAATACGTAAAAGGTGTTAACTCATGTTCTAGCAGGTATGCACCTTGGACGATAAGCAAGGCAATATTAAATTGTCAGCTTTTTCAATGGAGTTTGACGTGTCGTTGTCTTCATACAATAGAGAACGGAACCTATCGGGTTATAGCTGCCGATATCCACCAAACCACATAAACGCATAGCAGCTCTGACATGTCAAACAACACGTACGGCTCTACATCATGTGTCCAGATATCCTACCTCGGCACTGACAAAAAATTTCAACCCAAGTCCTGCTTCAGTCCCTCGGGAAATTGCAGGGAAGAAGCCGCAGTGCGCTGTTCGTCGGTAAACCGTTGCGTGCAGGGCAGGTAGCCTCTCTTGATGAAGCTGCGTGAAGCTAGCCAGAGTCAGCCACACGGAGACCGGGAGTAAGACGGGTTTGCCTTCAAAATAAAACCGAAAATTGTCCATTTGTACTGGAGATCTATTCTACAGCCTTTAGGAGTGGGAGCAGATGTGACACACCTGGAACAATGGGCCTCAAGCTAGTAGACATCCTTACAAGCGCTCCTGTTTATGTGATTGAGTATTTGTGTATTTTTGGCACCCCTAGCCTATATGGCAACCTTTATAGGCTTTATAGGTGTATGGCTATGAAAATATACTGCAAAAAGGACATCTTTGGAGGAAACACAAATGTGTATATACAGTATATATTAATTTACAAAAAATCTCCTTACATACATAATTTATTTTTATTTTGGAACTTTGTTGCGACATATGTCAAAATAGTGTTTTATTTTGAAAGCTGTCGCCGGAAGTGATATTTTTTATTCTGGCTAACTTGACACTGGTTCCTCTTGATACCTACTGTATCTCCGTCACCTGTATATCCGTCACCTGTTGTCAGTGATGCACCATGTGATGCACACACACACAGTGGATAGCATCCACGCGATGCGAGATGTTTCACTCCTGCTTACTTCCGTCTTCGTTTGGACTGGAGTATTCTTTTTTGGCTGGGGGCCAATGAGAATGAACATCTCATTCTGTTCAATATTTTATTTGGAAACAGCATAATGTTTCAGGTGATAGTAAGCGACAAGTCTGCTTGATAGTGTTGTGAGACCTAGACATAGAAACACAGTTTTGTTAAGCAGGTGCTTTTTGTGTGGTTATGTCTTTTGTCTATAATGAATATTTATGAGTATATAGCTAGCTCTTCTGCTAGTTAACAAGTCATTAGTATTACAATTTAGACAGTTGTATGCTATTCAGGTCTAGTGGCCAAGAGTTTCATAAACTAGAATAATAATAATAATAATGTGAGACTGAAATTGAGTGCTTAGTTCAGTGGTTCCCATACCTAGGTTACAGTGGTTCAAGCGGTCCCCAGCAAAATGAGGAATAGTTTCATTTCACTTTCATTTCCCTCACTACAAGTTAGCACTAGGAGAGAATGTATACTGACTATTCTGATCAGGTTTTACTCTCTCCACCTATAGGTAGACAACAAAAATCCTTCTCAGATGAGACCGCTGGAACAAAAATATTTATTAAATGCATCTTTGGTGTACTTGGGGGTCTGGGAACTCCTGGTTTACGCTGCGTTCCATGTCGGAAAGTTGGAAATTCCAACTGCCTAATAGGAACAATGCAATAAAATGGCCCTTCCTCATGGATTTAAATATATAGTACATTTAAATTTGTATTTTTTCGCATTCTGCCTTTAATGGACAGTACACAATAGAAAGACTGGGACAGAGAGGGAGATGACATGTTAAAGGTCCTAGGCTGGATTCCAACCCAGAATGTTGCAGTTACATGGTATGTGTCTCACCACTGATTCACCAGGACACCCCCCCCCCCCCGCCGCCCTTACATTTAACACATTTGTAAACAGATTCAACAACAGATCCCGCTACTGTGATTTTCAGTTGACTGTGGGTCCAACGTTTTAGAACATAATTTCACCAAATAGCATTTTTATTGATAGAAGAAAACATAGCAGAGAATACCATTTAGGAGAGATAGTTCTTGTTTGGGAGACCGGATCTTTTATTTTTAAATACTAATTTTAGTGTAAACCAAGAATAGAAATGCAAAATGATGACCATTTACTGCTTTGTTGTCTTAAAAGCAGGATCTGTTGTTGAATCTGTTCACCAACGTGTTACATGTCAGTTTTCAGTCTATTTCCTTGCCTCATTCAAATGAATGGGAAGTAAAAATCTGAATGCTACAAACTCGTCCAGCTGCATCTGATCTTGGTGATTAGTTTATATTCTGGTTTTCATGGCGGTCAAGTGCTGAATAATCCCCATGTTAAAACTCAGTGGAATATTGCCTTAAGTGTTGTTTTCAGCATCATATGACCTTATATCTATCAAAACACCTATGTGGTAAATGGTATATAAATTTGAAATGTTTGCACTTACAGTTGCTAACATTCTATGCTAACCAGCTAGCTAACGTTGCCGAATATCATTGACATGGCATTAGCTGTTGCATGGGGAACAGTGTCTTACGCTGAGCAAACAAAGTCTTTCTCCCCTGTTTTTCTGAGCTGGACCACTGGAATGCACAGTTGTACCAATTAGGACTGATTATGACCAGCTGTGAATTTCTGAATTCAACTACAGCAGCGTTTGGCTCAGAAGACAGTAAAGGTTCAGGAGGGAAGAAATATGACAGAAAAATCACAAAGTGTTGAAAAATAAATGGAGCATGTTTTGTACTCTTTCATGTCTCTCAGAGATCTTAGTCAGGACCGGGTCACTCACTGTGGTCAGCTATTCTTAATATTCTCATGATATTCTCATATTCTCATTCTCTTGTGTCAGTGGAGACAGACATGGAACTATATGATATAGATGAATGAAATGTACCAAACCAGGTGCAAAAATAAACCTATAGCTGTCATGATAATGGGACAAATTAAGCTTTAAAAGCTATACTGACAACATATAGGCCTATGCAACAAAAAAATCAATTATGCACAATGTTTTAATATCAAAGACG
The DNA here is from genome assembly GCF_048128805.1 of Centroberyx gerrardi. Taxonomy (NCBI): domain Eukaryota; kingdom Metazoa; phylum Chordata; class Actinopteri; order Beryciformes; family Berycidae; genus Centroberyx; species Centroberyx gerrardi. The sequence goes on along the minus strand of NC_136007.1, from coordinate 28,898,891 downwards.
GACAGTCATTTCAGCTGCTTGTGATTATTCGTCTCATTTTGGTTGACAATGCTGACAGACAGCCAGCCAGCACAGCAAAGCATGCTGCCATCAACCTTAAATCTCTTTTAAGGAAATGACATTATATACCTTAAAAACCAATAAGCTGAGAGATCTCACTGTGGCAGCAGTGGGAAAGTGTGTTTTAACTAAATTGACTGTACCAAGTAGAGCCAGGGAGCGTCTGTAAGAGTCAACTGTCCTCTTTAAAAGACCCCACCCCAAGATGTAGCTACAGATGTGTCTGATGACAGCACATGAATCACTGCCCCCCCCCCCCCCCACACACACACACACACACACACACTGACCAATCAGCCAGACTGCATCACGAAGAACTCCCCCAGTGTAGAGACAGTGATGTAGTTTCCCCATTCCAATGAAGTGATGAGTTTTGGGTGATAAGCCAGTGAGGGTTAACATCCGTCGCAACTCATTTATTTTATCAGCTATTTTTTTTAATAGCATGGATTCATCCTAGAAAGCCACAAGTAGGCTAAGCAACACTTCCCTTTTGAAAAAACAGCATAGGGGGGAATTTCAGTCAATCTTGCTGACATGAAGTATCATTTTGGTAAATGTGGTTATTCTTGATGAGGCAGGGTGTGAGGTGAGATTATCTTAAGCTCAGACCACAGCAACAGAAACCTTTTTCAGTGATGCATCCACTCAATGCAGACAGTAGAGCAATCCAAGCTGTTAGGAAATACTGGGACATTATCTTGAGATACACGTCTTGGTACTACTCCCCATGACCGTGTGAGCAACTTGATCAACAAATCCCCAGAAGTGGATTCATTTCCTATATGAAAGGCAATACCAAAGCAGATAAATACATGATTTGCCTGTTCAGAACTTTGTAGCTACAGACCGCTACATACATGCAATCAGAGCCTCTGGCACCGCCCACAATTAATCAGGATAGAGCGACGCATCAACCAAGTTGTTTGCAGTGAGAACACACAAGTTTTGCACATCCTATAGGACAGGAAAAAGGACTTTTATCAAACAAAGAATTACTTGCAACATGTCCAATGTGATTTACCTTCTCTGTGGTCTCGTCTATCTCTGAAAACCACATAAGTGTACATGAGAGTTTAAGTCCGACGGGGGCACCCCACATCCCCCACAGATACACATTTTAAAGAGCAGTTCAACACTAAATCACACAGGGCAGAAAATTTGCTGCTGCACTGCTCTATATGGTCATTACAGCATGGTGCACTTCTGGCCACACCACAAATCAGTGATGTCAAAGTAGGTGTTTGGCATCATCTGTCACAGGCAAAACACCTACTTTGACATCACTGATTAAACCCAGTAGTTTAAATGATAATTTTGAATATGATTGTTTGTACAGCTTGTGATTGTGACAGTTGTCTTGATGAATGAGCTGAAGAGCTGAGCCCATGTTAGGTGGGATCAACAAGTTACTCACCTATTTACAGATCTACCCTTTAAGATAGTTGTGTGTGTTTGATATCATGACCTTTATTGTGCAAGAATAAACAGAGACAAGGTATGTGAGTATGGATCTCATTTTTGCAAGTCAAACTCTATGGCTGCTGTATCTATGGCTGCTGTATCTATAGGGCCTAATAAGAGCATTCATAATGAATTATAATAAACTCATAATTCCTCATGACTATGCTTATGCACTCATGAAACATCATACATATAACTTAGAATGAATTGTAAATTAAACAGTGGATAAACTATGGCCTCCAATTGGTTTTCATCATAAGGCATCACAATCACTAATATAAACAAAAGTCACTTATATTTTCAGAAAAACTTTAATTTATGTGATTTTTCCCTTAAAGCATCCTATCTTCAATAACTTGTTTGATGCAAATTAGATTACAGTTTTTTACGATCGCTAGCAAGCGTTTTTCAATACTTATAATACTTTTTCTAAACTCTTCACACACCAACTCACCTGCAACACACAGTTGGCAAAACAGTTAATTTTATGCTCAAAATCACATATTGTAAACTAAACACCAACACTAATTTTCAAAATGCAAGAATACTTTGTCAAAATACACTAACTCTACCAAAACACTGCAAACATGTCTCAAAATCAAATAATTCTTTCAAAACTCTAGCACATGTTTTCTTCCAACAGGAACATTTAGTCAATCACAGCACAATGACATACAAAATACTAACAGCAGATGGTATTACAGAAAATGCATTACTTTACATGTGTCAGTTCTACCCTTATACAATAGACAGTATATTGATAATCAATTGTTTTTTGCACTGCAGTTACTTTTGAAGTCACTCTACATTTTTCTTTTGTTGAGTGTAGTAAATGTTTTGCAAACATTCTATATCAGAAGTGAATGACTCATCTTTACTTTATAGAATGTACAGTATATGAAAAAGGAATAAGTTACAGAATTGCTGCAGTAAAGGCTTTATTTGCTATAGGAAATTACTGCAAGAGATCAACAAAAATCTGCAGTATAGCTGCTGGTTACAGTGGTGTAAAAATAAAATATACAAACAGAAAAAGGCACAGAAGAAAAAAAAAGAAAAATACACAGTCCTTTTCTAATCTACCCGGTCTTCTGCATTTGGCCACATGTTCTCGTCCACATCACTCCTTATATTTTCTCTGGCTATGCACCTTGGGAAGTATCTTTTGGCGTGCCTTATCCACCCCTGGCAGTGTTCAGCTGTGATTGGTCTATTTGCATAACTTCAATCAGCTGTTTCTCACTAGCAATAAAAAAAAAATATAGGACATATATTTGTGTTTCAATGTACAATGTGAACTGCTGTTCACTTCAACTTTAGCCTATAAGTTAGGTTTAGAACATGAGGTTATCTGTTTTGACATACAGTGTGAAAGCATTTGTAAATTTGGCAGTAAAAATCCATAGTTTTGGTCTTGGTTGAGCTTGTGTGTAAAAGAAATTCAAGAGTTTTTAAAATGTGTTCAGTGAATGCATTTTGTGTCAAAGGAACAAGAAATGTGTTAATGGTATGGCCCGCAACAGACCGATGTTGTGCTAACTGTGTTAAGAGTTATGAAAATGTGACTACAGAACTGATAAAAGGTTGCTAGCAATCGTAAAAAACTGTAAGTGATGATGTATACAGTGAACTTCATATCATAAAGATTTATGACAGCCTTAAAAGGCGGCAAACTCTGTTGCCGCAAATAATAAGGTGGGTAAACCAATTTAGGTGGATATACCCTTCACTGCATCCCTGATTATGTGCTTATAGCGCCTCCTACTGGCCAGAAAAAGTTTTAAAACTGCAACTTCCGTGTACAACCACTGCTGCCGCACTAGTGTCAAGCGCGCCAGAATAAATATGGAAACTTCCGGTCACAACTTTCAAAACAAAACCCTTATGGACGAATATGTGTTGCAATATTTTTGAATACAAAATTCCAAAAAGAAATTAAGTGCGTATGTGAAGAAGAATCGTAGGTTAATTAAAAAAGTAGATTTTTCAAAAAATGTCATTTCCATAGCATATTTGAATAGCCATATTCATTGTATTCCCATGATGTCACATGCATTTCCTACCAATATGGCGCTTTACAATACACACAGCTTATTGGCTGTGTTTGTCATTTGATTGTAATCACCTGTTAATTTATTACAATCACCTGTTATTTTCCTGCCAAGATGGCCGTGTGGTGATGTAACAGAATACTATCAAATTTAACCCATAGCTTTGGCACAACTGTTCCCAAAGGTAAGGGCGGAAGACGTAATGAATTGCAATTACACTTGCTACTATAAAAGAGTAGCTTTTTTGTGTGTTTTTAACTTTTGGGGTATTTTAAGTTATTAATTTTACCTATTCCTATTACCTAATCTTGATTCGACTAAAGTACTGTACTTTGCTAAATCACATCCATTGCAAAGTAGGCTAACTATTTTGTAGCTTCTCCATATGCATCAGAAATTGGGCAATTATCAGGTTCAGGTTACTTTATTTGTACCCGTAGGTAGATTTGGTTTGCAGTAGAGAGTCATCCATCTTGACACACATTTTAGAAACACAAACAGTAGACAAACATAATAAAAGTAGGCTCAAAGTTCCAATAATCACTAAACCACTAAAACTAAAAGATAAATAAATAAATAATCATCATCTGTGCAATGTTGCTACGACTTGTTAATCTGAGTGACGGCTGCTGGAACAAAGCTATTTTTATACCGCTTTGTTCTGCACTTTGGGACGATAAACCTTCGTCCAGAAGGAAGAAGCTGAAATTCACTGTGCAGAGGGTGGGAGTTGTCATTTAAGATCGAGTCAGTTATCCACTGTAACTGTCTGGTGTACAGGGACGCTGGGTTAAGCTGTGACTCACCAATCAGCTGACTAGACCATTTCACAATCTGATTCAGAGAGTTTCTGTTCTTTAAAGATAGGTTTCCAAACCATGACACCAAAGAAAAAGATAAAATCGATTCAATAAAAGCACGGTAGAATAAGGTCATCATGGTTTTATCGATGTGGAAATAGGACAGTTTCCTCAAACAAAACAAACGCTGGTGCCCCTTTTTGCACACGGCTTCACAATTTTCTTCAAAGTTCAGTTTTGAGTCAATAATTGTCCCAAGATATTTGTAAAATTGCACACATTCCACTGTCTGGCCCTTAATGGATGTGACTTCATGTGTGTGGGCATGTCTTCTAAAATCAATTATCATGTCTTTTGTCTTAGATATGTTTAATTGAAGATAGGACTCCTCACACCACTTGACAAAGTCGTCGATGACCGGGCCGTGGCAGGTCTCGTTGTCCTGGAGCCGACTAACAATAACAGAGTCATCTGCATACTTTAAGATGGTCCTATTTTCACACCTGCTCTGACACATATTTGTGTAGAGGATAAATAATAGGGGCGAAAGCACACATCCTTGTGGGGAGCCAGTTGAGGCGCAAACTTGGTCAGACAGAATTCCATTTACCCTCACTCTTTGTGTCCCATTAGTTAAAAAGTCAAGGATCCAGCCCACAAGATTGTTACTCAAATCAAATTGTTCTAAAAGCCTGCTGGTTAAAATATGGGGTTGAATTGTGTGGAAAAATCAACAAATAGAAGTCTAGCATGAGACCCATTTCCCTCCAAGTGTTTAACAAGTAAGTTAAGCAAAGTGGCATCCTCTACTCCTGTGTGGCCTATAAGCAAACTGCATGGGATCAAGTGCATGCTCAGTTTTCCTTAAGATTTCTGACTTTACCAGTTTTTCGAAGGTTTTCATTAAAATTGATGTGAGAGCAACCGGTCTAAAGTCATTAAGAGTTTTAGGGTAACTGGATTTGGGAACAGGGACTACCACAGCATTAGCAGTGAAGTGTCAGTCAGCAGGGGAGAGAAGAGTAATGTGGCTTCAATTTGTTTATGCCCTTTGTGAGTCTAGTACAAGCTCAGTGTCCTCTTATCCTTTTAGCATAGCATGGAAAAGATGTATCAATGTTCCATTTTGAAAAAAAAAGCAACATTAACTTTACTCTGAGTACAGTTTAATGAGCTACATTTGACCTTTACTACAGTAGATTTTTACACTAATTTTACTTCTACTTAAAAATTTGAGCCAAGTAACAGTACTTCTAATTGAGTATGATATTTGGTGCTCTTTCCGCCCTTGTACAAAGACCAACAGAGGCTTTGCAGTTGTATCACAAATCTCCTAGCATCCACAGCTGGCTCCATCATGGAGGTCCATGGAAGAATTAGCCACAAGCAAATAATGGATAAATATAAGACCAGAGATACCTGAAAAAGATTGCTGTGGTGTGAAACTACTAGACAGCGATAAGCAAACAGCGATAGCGAGCTGACCACGATTTGCTCAAGAGCTAGGACCTCCAACATGGCCACTAGAGAGAGCGCCAATATCTGTGCCAAATGTTATGCTTTTATTGTGAAGGCAAAACAGCGTTTCTTCCGGTTTTAATCTCTTAACTAGTCACTTGACGCAGCTGTGCAGCGTGGATGGACTTTGATGCCGCGAGGGAGTAAAGTTAAAACAGACTGCGCTACATCAAAGTAGCCCCAAAAAGCCAAGGGGAGCCGTCTGAAGAGCCAGAGAAATGGCAGACCTCGCGGTTTCCTTGGCGCTGCTCGGAGCAACAGTGCTGCTCAGCGAGGCGACCCGCCGGGCGGCAGCTCGTCTTTCCCCCGGAGATTATTGGATTTACCTGCTGGAAGCGGCGTCCACCTTCCAGCTCTGCCTCTGCACGCACGAGCTCAAACTGCTGGGCGAATCGGGCCAGGTGGAGCCACCGGTCGGCCTGACCCTCACCTACACCATGACGGTCATCCACATCTTATCTTTCCGGGGCGCGTCGTGCAACCCCAACGGGGCTCTGGAGAGCGTTTACCGGGGTAGCGCCAGCGTCCAAGGTGCCGCTGTCATCATAGCCGGCCAGTTCGTAGCCGCGGTCGCCGCGCAGTTCGCCGCAGCCTCCGTGTGGTCGCTGGGTCTGTCCGACCTCCACCTCCGGCACCAGAGGTTTGGGTTCAGATGTTTCGACCCCCTCGGCGGGACTGTGGTCGAGGCAGCCGCCGTGGAGCTGGCCTGCGCGTTCACGGTCCAAGCCGCGGTCTTGCATGTTCACAAACTGGACGAGAAACTGCGAGTTCACGCCATCGCTGCTGTCATCACAACTCTGGTTTACGCAGGTTAGTAAAGTACACAGCCTGAAGTGCTGGCCCAATTAAACCAGGGCGTTTCTCATTAAGGGAAGTTTACAGACCGTGCTTGATTTTGAAATTGTCAACCGCCCTTAATTAGCTGGTAGTTAATTAGTCCTACATCCACCTGGTGTAATCAGGGGCTGAATGAGCTGGGACACCAGGTGGATGTAATCAACTATCAGGGAAAATAGAAAACCAGCAGGACTCTTGACTCCTCAGGACCAGGATTAAGAATCATTGGTATAGACCAATTTGTATAGACTGCCATATATTAGAGACAAAGTTTTATTATACTCTAGACCACCCTTAATTAGATACCAATCTTAATTATACTATTGAGCATCCTTAATTAGAGACTACCCTTAGTTGTAGACCAAGCCCCACAAGGCTAGGCTGCATCTTCAGCATTAATGAAACAATAAAAATGCAGCAAGAATAGGGAAAGGGAAAAGGGCATGTACAGGATTCTAAAGTGCTAGTGAGTGTTATTCTACTCTGTTCACTGTAATGTATTTATATGTGATTATACAGTATATGCAGGTATCTTGTGTAGTGGATGTTCAAGAGGAGCGGTGGGTCTTTGTTAGTATTAGGTTGTTATGCTGCAGTTTAAGAATGTCAATTAGAGACTGTGTGCCATGTGTCTTGACCCCGTGGTATTTGTCCTCCTCTGTGCAGGCGGTAGTATTTCAGGAGCTGTTTTCAACCCCGTCTTGGCCTTCTCCATCCAGTTCCCCTGCAGCGGACACACCTACCTGGAGTACTGCTTTGTCTACTGGCTGGGCCCAGTCTTAGGTAAGGAACGCTGCTAAAGTTACTTTTTATTGAATTCTCAAACATTAGAAAACATTACATGAAGAATTTGGAGGGAATTTGTTAGTGTTTGTCAAAATGAACCCTGTGGCTTCCTGTCCCAAAGAGGATGCTGCTGCTTTGGCCAAACCTTTTCACTTTGTCTTTACTGAAGAGGATCAACATGGAAGTTATTTTTTCATCGGCTTTTCACTCCTTCCATCATCTGCCTTTTGAGAAACTCTGAAAGCTTTAGCTCTGTTTGCTCTGGAAGAACAGCGCCCTCTTCCTGTTTTGTGCCGTAAAGCAATCCAGCAGATTTCCCTCCAAATCTGATCCAGTGCATGGATCTATTAAACTAGATCCAGTGGCTCATAATGTAAAATGCAGTGTAGAGGCTGGCAATTTTCTCTGCAATGGTCTTGTTTGTTTACAGTAATTATACTAATGTCTCAGAATTAATGTGGTAATGATTTATTGATATTAAAACGCTACACAGAGCACCTTTTTTAAATTGACCCTTTAGACAAACCAAAATCTTTCCAGTGTCAAAATATCAGGTTCATTTTCTGAAAACCTGAGAGAAAAGTCGTGATAGTGGTCACAAGGAAACGATAGCTGCAGTTTTAACCCTACTATACGTTCCAGAGAAGACAACCACACCACCATTACTATTGGTGATTCACTGATGCCAATGCTGTTACCACTGATGGGGATATATTGCCTACAAAGCTCCGCTACGGCTAACATTTAATGACTGCATGGGTCAGTATTATGTTAGAAACTTGTGATTTGTATTTTTTATACATTTTTTTTGTTTTTACTTAGCTTGCCTATAATGTTTTTCACAGAATCGGGTCATCTTTTTGCAGGGTGTTCCGACTCTGTAAAGGGTGTAAAGGGACACATGATGATATAACCAAGTCATCATAACCTTCTTGTAGGCTGTAAAATTAAAAATGGCAGTGTTAATGTTGCACCATGTCAGGTGACTCTGTTCTATTCCACTTACAGTACTTCCACTGCTGTGTCCCAGTTTGTTGTTTTAGTTGGTTTTTTTTTAAATTAGGTTATTCAAATGTACTTTCCAAAGCCTTGTGTGGTTCCAGACATCTACCAAAATAACTCCCTCTATCTTCTAACTCTGTTCCCAGGCATGGCGAGCTGCATACTGCTCTTTGAGAAAATCATCCCTTTCCTCTCTGGGAAGAGCACCGTTGCGCTGGACGTCCCTGTTGTCCAGAAAGAGAAGACTCTGTAGCGGGGACACTGGGGCAGGACAAGTCATCCGGTCTGTGACTTCGGCTCAGGCTCTCATCAGTGTGTAGGTTTTTTTTTTTCCTACAGTGACTCAAACACTAACGTACGTCTTAAATGATCTACATTCAAACGCACAGTCCTGCTGCTAACACCATGGATCCTAATTCTCTGACTTTATCAGTGACTGATACAATGGACGCTCATTCACTGATGTTGAAATGTGATTTTAATACTTCTTAGAATGGATATGTAAGCTAACAAATTCAGCTACTCTTGAAGTTTTGTGGGACTTTCTCCATGAGAAGTCTTCTTTGTCAATCAGCACAACAGTAGAAAAGGAGTATATGCATCTTTTTTTTTATGATTACCTCACAAGATAAACAGTTCACTGTTGAATTCATGTATTTCTGTACCAAGACTGGAATCTACTACCACACCATCACTAGTTAAAATGAGGAGACTGCACAAAGTGGGACACATTGGGAGACATTTCCCTCATGCCAAGCCTAGTGATATGGCCCAATAAGCACACAGCCAGACTTTGAATGATGAAAGTCATCTAAAGCTGCACTACATTTTGAAGTAAACCTAGAAAAGGGCTTTTTGTATTGTAAATGTGAATCAACACAGCAAATCAGCAGTTTGGTCTGTTATAGTTTCTGTGGTGTTGGTGTACTTTTTCACAATTGTAAAAACACTAATTTTTCAGATATGATTTATTTTTGCAACAGATTGTTTTTTTGTCACTTGATATTTAAACGGGTAAAAATCACAAATATATTAGCTTATGTCTTATTTTTCATGCTATAGATCATGTTTGAATATGCATTAAAGGACTGGCTGATGGTTACCGCACACTTTCAAGATTGACAAAAAGTGAAAAATGAACAAACATTGAGTTCAGGCTGTAGTCAAATATTATACCTGTGCATAACAATCTGTCTCTAGCGTAAAGTCTTCTACTGTTTTAATTATCAAATTCTCTACTTGTGGCAGTTTATTTAAAGCTTCAAAACTCATTACACCAGTATATTGAAGATTTTATTTTTTTTCACAGGGTTCATGTTTTTCATGTTTTTGTGTCAAAAGTATGTGGCAACTTTAATTCCTCTGTGAACTATGGACATTACAACTGTACAACTACAATACCTCTAGACTGTCTTGTGTTTTGAGAGGAAAAGACTTCACAGTCAGTAGATGGAGGCTGGATCTTTGATTTTTCGGTTATATAACGAAACATGCTGAGTTTCAGAGTATTACCCTGTAAGTCTCAATGAAATTCCACCACTATGTAGGCTATATCCTGTCACAATGTATTGCATCATTTGTGTTTTATACTGATTGATTTCCATTTCCATTTAGGTTTGAATAAACCCCGAATTTAGATCATCACATGAATTGCTGACATATCTTTAAGCAAAATACACATTTTTAAAATCTAAGTTTTCTATTGTTAAAATTTCAATGTATTTCTAATAGCTAGTGCAATTTTTTGGATTAAAAACATTCTCTTGAAAAGACCAAGTGTGCATCTTTGAGTGTTTATACACCATGATTTTATACCTTCAAAAATCATTTGTGCTTTAGAAGTTATTTTACACTGTAAATCAGAATCACTTCTGATCAAAAACGCTATTCAGTTCTGCAGGTACAGTGAATGTATAGGATACGGTGGCCGATGGGTGCAAATGCACTTCAAGGGCTCAAGGCAATTGCATTAAGATAAATTGTTTGCATCGTTCAGAAACAATGCAAATTCAAAAACGCGTAATGGAAATGTGCGGCAGAATCCCAAAGCAAATGCATTAATGCAAATTCAGAAACAATTCAAATAAGTACGCACTGACACACTGTACAGGGAGAACAAGACCTCACATTTAGTGCAAGAGGACAGTGCAGGCCATACAAAAGACACTAGACTATGCATATCACCCTACATGTGTAAAAGAACATAGGTTGCAACCGTAGCTGAGATTCCAGCAGTACAAATGAACAACGAACTATCGGTTAGTAGGATGGAAATGCATGGAGTAAGTTCTGATCCTTGTAGGGCACAGACTTGGTTCATGAAGTGGCTTAGTCTATAAAGACGCTTACAGGCCTTAAGTAATGCAACGATTGTGCATATGACACCAGGTAATAAATCCCATGGAAGGCAGCTGACAGCTAATCACCCGCTCAGCAGGGCAGAACGTCCTCACTGCCACAGGAAGAACATCCTTTGTCCGTGGCACGGGTCAGTTAAAGGAATCATCAATTTCCTGAGCTGAAATCACGAACAAAGTTGAATGAAGAATCATCAATTTTAAATCAGATGGGTTATAGCCTACAACAATGCACTTTATGTTGTTGCATGTAGATTTGAATGTACATTCTATGTATATACTCTTTGTAATGCTCAGTAGAGCTGTGACCGCCAGGCTGATGTGTAATATAGACCCAGCTGACCGTTATAGGTCAATAGTGTTCACCTGTTGAGGGAAAATATTTACTGAATTTGTAGGCTCATAAACTTTTTGTGTTGTACATGATAGATGATGATCATATACCAGATGCCTGGGATATGCTTAGAACAGTGCCAAATAGCTGACCACATAAGGCATAGGGTATTAATGTAGGCTACAGTATACACTCTTTATTACTTTTGATGTTTTGGGGGGGGGGGGGGGCAGGTCTGAAGATTGTTGGGAAGGTGTGGGAGTTGTGAAAGAGTGAAGAGTGTTGCAGGGGGGTTTGGGGTCAGAGGTCAGGTTGGGGGAAGGGCAGGTGGAATGTAGGCTGGTGTGGTGGGATGTAAAGTTACACGTACATGTGGTTTTGCGCAAAAAGGTTGGGGCTATTCATAGAGAAATATCAAATATTCCTTAATTTCCTTTATAAAATTCAAAATAATGGTACTAAGTTGAGAGATGAGCCTCCATTGGACAGACTGCCAATGACTTTAATCTCAGAATTCTGACTTTTTTCCTCAGAATTCTGACAGAATATGTTCATGTGGCCCTAATCCGCTTCCGTGTTATTGAAATGCTTTTGTCAGGTCAGCTTTTGTTTCGAGTGTGTCTCTCCCTGTGCACCTGAATAAAAGCCCCCCTCCAGAAGCCTTTCTCAGTGTGGCACCAGGGCCAGACCCCCGCTAGAGACGCACAAAGCTGCCTGTCTGGGACAACGCTGCGGGCTGGAAAACGACTGGGCATCCAGCTGGCACAGAGCCAAGCCCCCGAAGACACAGCAAACACAAAATGCCACTTGAAAAGGTTGCCAGTTTGGCGAGGCTGCCGGTCTGAGGCGGCAGCAGGCTTGTTGTTGGAAGATCCTGGAAGATTTCGTCGCTATCTTTGCTGCTCAGCGCTCATCGCTGTGGTGTTTCTGCACTGCTCTTCCCAGATATCACCTGTCAATCAAACAGTGTGTCCAGTACTGTGACAGTTGTCGTGATTGTTTTCATTAGACCTCCAGGTAGTCTGCAGTGGCCCATGAAAAAAGACTAAAAGCTGGTGCCAACTCCAGAGGAGCTAGTACTTTGGCCGGCATGGCATCTGTTACACAATGTGACCTTTGTGCCCTCTCCTCCTCCCCTCTCCCGCTCTAACTCCCACCGATCAGTTTGCAAGTGACCGAGCCAGATACCAAACAACAGCCTCACTGTTCATTCTGCAACATAGATCAATACAACGACATGAGACAAACATGAGGTTGATTTCACATGGCTGAGTATCACTTATTCCCCAAGAGCATGCTGACGGCTGGATGCAATAAAGACACAGATAGAGACGCTCCATCCAATAATAGATAGAAGTGTCATACAGGGAGAAATCCATTGTAGAAGAGGCAGAGAGACCAATTTCTCCACCGACAGCAGCTTCAATAGACCAGAATGCAATGCAGCCACAAGGCATGTTGTGTTGTGAGTGGGTGTGAAGGGGCGTGGCCACGACCATAGACACACCCCAATGTTCCTGAACTATTTCTCTAACTAGCTATATTTATATGGCCATACAAACACCTTTAAAGCTGCAATAAGCGACATTTTCTGACCACTAGAGGGCGACAGAAACCGCAACCCATTTGTAAATAACAACCAGCAAAGCCACTGCACTACGGAGGCCTATGAAGGACACATGCAAATAGCTAAGCTAAACATACGAGAAGTGTCGCCGGTTACCAGACTTGCTTTGCCAGATTTTTCTCCCGCTGAAGGTTACATGTCCCACAATGACAAGTGAAGAGGCAGGTAGCAAGTTTACTAGTTTAACAAGTTTACTCGCTCGCTTCATCGATTCCGCCATTACAAGAATTTTTTTCAGGAATGGGAGGGGGAGAGGGAGGAGACGAGCTAGTTTTAAAACAATGAAAAGCTACTGAATGGGTCGGGAGGAGCTTCGTTCCGGATCAGAAATTGACAACAAGCTTTAGAAAAAAGGTGAAAGCAGCAACACAGCTGGCTGCTGTGTGGATATTGGTTTATATCATTATGTCTCAATGAAATCTCCACATAGCACACAGTAGTTTCAGGATTCAAGGTCTGATATCGCTTATTGCAGGTTTAACATGTTCATGTCCCTTCTCTGGTGGTTGTCGAAAGGCATTCTGGGCGATGTAGGAAATCACTAACTAAAGTAGAAGTAGATGAGGCAGGTTGAGGGAAAGTGGGTACACCAAAAAAGGTAAATTACCGCACTTCATCACAAAGTAACTCCTGGAATGCATTGAACATCACAGACTGAAGCTATGGAACAGTGTAAGAGTATCTGAGGGTGGAATTCTCCTTTAACTTCAAAGCAAAATTTCACCCCAGATTATGAACTATTAGCAGACCTGATCTTAAAAAGCATACAAAAAGTTCAGCCACTGTGTTCTTCGAGTCAAGCTCTGTGCGGCGGTAACGTAAGCCACCAAGCAGGCTCAGTGAGTCGAAGTGACAAGTTCATGAACCGGTGCATGAGACACAGAGATGTTGACGCTGGCTGGAAATGGAAAGGCATCTGGGGAACATGTGTGTCAACATGTCAGGCTGGTGGTGACGCTGACTGTGGCCTTGCTTCGGTTTGGGCCATCTGCTGGCACGCAGGTCAATCCAAGCTCATCTGACAAACCGGGATTACTGCTGCTGCTGCGTTCACCGGCTGAACGACTCGGCGCTCAAAAGCGACGACTCGAAAGTGTTCCTGTGTTGTTTGAAGACGCCGTGATTTAAGTTTTCTGTGGACTTTGGTTGCTCCTGATCAGCTTTTTCACTCGTACTACACACACACTTAGTGATGACACTTTTGAGTTCACGTTTTACAGCAAACCAGACATTGTAATGGCAATCACAATTTTTATTTTAAAAGTTGTGATCACAAAATGACATTGATTATTTGGTTTGTTTATTTGAAATGAATATCATCATCATTTGACTGCAGGTATTTCCTTGTTGGTGATGTCAGAGAAATCAGGGTTTCCCATGTAGTATTTACATCTGAAAGCTGAGTGAACAGTATTTTCTAGTAGTATTTACATCTGAAAGCTGAGTGAACAGTATTTTCTAGTAGTATTAACATCTGAAAGCTGAGTGAACAGTATTTTCTAGTAGTATTTCCATCTGAAGGCTGAGTGAACAGTATTTTCTAGTAGTATTTCCATCTGAAGGCTGAGTGAACAGTATTTTCTAGTAGTATTTACATCTGAAAGCTGAGGTGAACAGTATTCTCCAGGAGGAAGCTTGTCTCTACCGTCTTTCCACGGGACATGAATGCAGCATGTGTGATCTTGGGTCAACCACTGCCAACAGGATTTGGTAAGAGCAGACTAAGGCAAAAACTCTTACATAAGACGTTACTCTTATCAAAGCGCACCACCTCACACAACCAACTACCATGTTGGTTTTGTGAAATCTCACCCACTGTAATGCAGTCGGTGATATTTTCATATAGGCTACAGCAAATCTTTTTCAGTGTGTTTGCATAAGTTATGTCAACAGGAAGGGAGTGTTCTCTAAGGGCTGCTGCCTAATAAATGAAAATGAGTGTAGAAGAACTGGAATGTAGTCGAATCATTACCATTTTTACCAAATCCTTCTATTTGATTTTACTCTTTATCACTTGTCATATGTAGGCAGATATGATCTTGCATTATTAACACAAACGTAAATGTTTAAATTAATTGATATAGTTTCTTTTCCCATCACCTCTGTTGTTGTAGCCTTACAATTTATCATCAATCGTGGGTAATCGCCATTCTTTTTTCATGTAAAATGTTTGTTTGGAGAGGTGACAATGTCATTTTTTTCTGGTTGAACCATTATTCATTTGTTTTCCTATGCTCATGCTTCATTTTTACATCCAATTTAACACACCTCATGACTCAACTGAGGTAAATCTGTCAATACTAAATTTGTATGCATGATCCCAATTTAGACTGAACTAGTATTATTGTCGTCCAAATTCATTAAAAAAACAGAGATTATGGGAGCAGTGTATTCTCTAAAACGATAAACCAAGTGAAATCATACGGATAGTGACCACACACAAATGAATACCAACGACCAGCCACCAATCTGCTTCTAAACACAAGTAGCCTGATTCCCATGTCAAAGGTCACACAAGACGAAGATAACATCAGGCTTAAAACCCATTTTATTATGACAAATGTACAAGATCAGATTCATAAGAAATAACAGTAAAGTTAACAAAAAATGTAAGGAGCAGACGAAACACCGAAAGACCAATCTACAAGGATCTATACACAGCGGACAAGTTGTCTTTCCTCCCAGGTTCATGATGAGGTAAATGGGCAACTCTTTAACACTTCAGTCATTGGCACCAATCTCTCCCCCCCCTCCCTCTCTTAATCCCATCCCAGCCTTTATCTCTCCATTTAGATCATTCCCCTCTTATATCGGTCCATTCCTATGCAGCTCTTGCTACTGGTTATTTCATAACCGTGAGATACATATTAATGCGTTCTTGTCTTTGTGGAGAATAGAAAACAACGGTTACATACGGCACACAGACGTCCAGACTCCTCGACCCGCTGAAAACGGAAGTCAGTTCTTTCGATTTGCAGAACTGGGTTTGCAATATTCTGTCAAACTGATCGAATAAAAGGTATTATTGTGTGTTGAAGCCTACATCCAAGATGTGTGCATTGCAAGCATCACCCATAGGACTTCATGTTGCCTTGGCAGTAATGATTTGGCCATAGTGAGTATCAAAACATGATGATAGACAAAGAATAGAGTGGTTCATCCTTTGTGAAAACCATGCCGAGACGAATTTACAAAGATATTTTACAAACGGGTTCATTTTTTTTTTCAGATTCAACTGTCCTATATTATTTTCCGCGATAACTTCCCATTCCTCCCGGGCTTCTATTACATGCCTTTAGTAGGTCAGCTCATGCTTACCTATGCAGTTTGACTGCAAAAAGATGAGATCATCTTGTCTACTTCACAAGTCCTTCGGCAATAACGCAACAGGTCAGGAGATATAGAAAGACATCCATCGAACATGCCAGTTTTCAGATTTCATTACAAAAAAAAAAAAAACACTTGTGCCAATATTACTTTCCCTACAAAAGAAAACTATTAGAAACTCATGCAATCCCAAAGAATTGCCCAATATATTTTTCCATGATTAAAAAAAATGCCTCTAAATATATTACAGCAAAAACTACAGATATACACACAGACTGGTTCCAGCAGAGGTCGGTGTAGTCATTGGTTCATTTTGTTTTTTTTGTCCATATCCCCCCCCCCCCCCCCTAACCAAAAATAGCATCCTGGTATATCACTCCAAAAAGAAATTATTCATCTGGTTTGAGGCCTTAAAGTCGGCGACTTACTGCAACCGGACCTGAAAATAAACTAGAGATTGAAAAAATAAAATCTGTGTGAACGGAAACATGGGTTTCGTTAAGATTGGAGGTTGATTTGTACATATATATATATATATACATATATACATATATATATATATATATACATATATACACACACATATATATATATATATATATATATATATATATATATATATGCAGGAAGATCCAGTGGGGAAGTAAAGCGTTCAATGCTTCATACGGATGGCAGTGGGTTAGAATAAAAAACAAAATAAATGGGGAGTTTTGGAACTGAGTGTTGTTTTAGTTAATAAAAGCCATGTGGTCGCAGGTTTGGAGCCTGCCCAGAGGGACAATGTACAGAGGAGATAAGCCACTTTACAGTTCGCTAGAAGAGACGACAACAAATAGAGGTTTGGATATACAAAAAATACATTATTAGAAAAAAACAAACACAAAAAGGTAAAATAAATGTTATAGACTAGATCTCAAAATTGGGAGGGACAGGAGGTTGAGAGCTGGAAGTATTTTTACTCTCTGAATGATTTTGTCTACCCCACTCCCTTTAAGGAGTCTAAACACCGGGAATTTCACCACTGATATCGATGGCAGCACACATATTTTAAAATAATTATATATGTATACAATATACAAAAGCTAGACTAACATTTAAAAATAAAAAAAATACAAGGTGTATGGGACGGGATGGGGGGGGGGGGGGGTGCATGCTCTCGCATTAGAGGTGAGGAGGGTTAGGTCTACTCTAGTTGGTCACATCTATACATTCACACCTTCATACACTGGGAAGGAGTGGAATATGTATATCTATGACAGCACGACAATTAAATATCTGGGGTATAAAAACAAAAGAAACAACGACTGGGCAAGTCCTCTGGAACGGTTTCCGATTTCACCTACGTTCTTTTAGCTTATCACGCGTGATCCGACAGGACCGGATCATGTCAGAGAACGAATAAATAGTCTTGTCAGAAGCTTTCACCATTTAAATATCAAAAGCCAAGAAGTATTTAAAGAGAAACTAGACCGCAAACCCAAATCTGTGGTGAAGCCTGACATCTAATGGTGAAAAGTAGGGTACTGAACTGGCCATTGGCTATTGGCTGATCTTTGTGCCAGGTGATGTCACCTTCTATAGAGTACAACAGGTGGTGACATCACCTGGCACCAAAGATCAGCCAATAGCAGATGGCCAGTTCAGTACCCTACATCAGGCTTCACCACAGATTTGGGTTTGGGGCCTGGTTACTCTTTAAGGGCTAAAACATTAAATCCATGATTCATTTTTAACAACTGAGTGTCAAGTCAAATATGGAATGACTTTGATGCCCGCCATATTCCACTCTCATAAAATTTTTTAAAATTGTAGTCATGTTAAGCCTTCAGATAGACAATCTTCAACTATTTCCTACACAATAAAAGGTTCAATATTATACATTTTGATGCCATTTTTCCATACAAGTCGACTAGAGCACAGCCTCCATTGAGATTAGATTAGACAAATGTGGGCAAAATTTGTAGAAATCCATGATCTGACAAAATAACAGGAAAAAGAAAGGAAACGAGGATGTTTCGGGGATGATGAGCAGATTTACAAATCTGATCGTTACCGACTATTACTGGTAACGCAGCGCTAGTTTGAGTGATGTTCCACATGATGTTCATTGTACAAATCCCACAGGGAGAGCAATAGAGACTGGTGACAGGGATCCAGTTCATACCGTTGTAGAGCTCGACGAGAATCGAGCTCCAGATGACACGAATAAAAAGGACAGTCGGTGGGGGAGGGAATAATAAAGTTAAGCAATATAAAAATACAATACCACAAAAAAATGAAACGGACACCATTTTTTGTTTTGTTTTTACAATTGTTCGTTATTGCAGACGTAGTCCACTAGGTCTGTGACTCCTAACAGGTCGTCCTCGTCCTCGTCCTGCGGCGCCATCTCCGGGGCGACCAGGCCGTTGGGCGCTATGGCAGCGGCTGGTGTGGCACTGATGTTTTTGGGTGGGTCCAGGTGTGTGATGAGGCCCGAAGCGCCGGCGCCAGGCCGGCTGATCAAGCCCTCCAGGCTCTTCATCGGGCTCTGTCCATTGGTGGGGGGCAACTCCACCAGATTATAGTCCAACGGGTTTGTTCCCTTCGCCGCAACGCCACCTCCCTCCTCCGCTTTTTCAGCCGCGCCTTTCTTTTCCTTCTCCTTCTCCTTCTCCTCCTCTTCGTCGTCGTCCGAGTCATCCGAGTCGATGCGGTTCACCCGTTTGCGGACGGGGCGGTCCTCCTCCTCGGATTCGTCCGAGTCGTCGTCGTCGTCGCTGTCGCTGTTGTCGTCGTCCTCTTCGGAGGCTCTTCTGCGTTTCAGCGCAAGCCGCCTGCGCCGCTGCCGGGAATCTTCCTCCGAGGAGTCGGCTCTCCTCTTCACCCTCCGGTCCCTCGACTCCTCCTCAGAGTCTCTGGAGAAACTTGCTGCATGCAAGAACAAAATGTACAGAATCAGTGTGGCGATGACAGTAAGACCCAGTTGATTAGCAGTTTATTTGGGTGCCAGCGCATCTCAAGGCAGATGTTGAGGTGCATTTTGGATCCAAAAAGCTACAACAGCTAAATTAATTAGATAAAAGTAATGTCATCTGTAAGTTTTGTCGTTGAGATACTGTAGCAACATGAGAAATTTATACACACCGGACTAGACAGTAGCTGAAGGATAAATCTGAGAGCTGAGCCTATTTTCTTACATGTTAATAAAGATAATAAAAAGTACACTACAGAACACCGAAGTCTGCATTGTTTACATTTAATATGCCTAATAAAGAGTAATGGAAATATTAAAATAAATTTTGTCTGAAGTTGTCCCCTAAACCAAATTGCATCAGTTGTAAACTTCAGTCATATATCCTGTATATTAGGGATGGGACGATATGCTTATCTCACAATGATTCGATAGGCGTTATGGGGTTTACGATTCGAGTGTGACAGTGCAGAATTCTGTTTATTTCTAAGCCACAAATCTCTCTAGCGATGGCATTGGCTCCCTAGAATGTAAACAATTTAAAAATGTCATTACAAAGTGACAATAATATAATTTGGATGGAGAGTTTGTGAAATTGTGATGGTCAAGCGTCTCATTTGTGATTACTACAGCAGAATAAGATGGAGCTAATATCACCATTCATTTTTCTGCCCCATGATACTATAGCTATTGTCACATTTTTGTATTGCAATATATTGAATTTCGATATATCGTCCCATCCCTACTATATTGATAATATGTGAAGTATTAAGATGTATCATATCATGACCCACAGTATTGACATAGAATCGTATTGTGAGGTCCTTGACAACAGCCAGACCTATTATGTATTGCGTTTTTCATGTTGACCGGCAGCAAAAATAATTCTGATGAAATATTCAGTAAACAGAATGGGGGTTGGCTGACCTTCGCTGTCGGAGCTGTCCAGGCGGCGGCGGGGTTTCACTTTGTCCCGGTTGGTTTCCACCTGAGAGGCGTCCGACTCGGACGTCTCGCAGTAGTTAACCTGCTTCTTCTGACTCCGCCGAGACCGCCGTCGACTCATATCCAGATCACTGTCGCTGTACTCACTGGAGCCTTCGGTCACTGCACATACACACAGAGCGATGGGTTACAAATATCCTACAACAGCCTACAACAGATACATTGACTGATGTAATCGCAATCAATCAAGAAAATATAAAGACTAGGGTTGGGCTGATGTGGGTTTTTTGAAGGCTGATACCGATATTTTTGGATTAACTGTCAATAGACAATAATTTGTGCTGCTATTTGACATCTTTACGTTTGACCATTTTCATGCCAAATATTTCCAAGGATTTAATGTTTCCTGATGCTTATTTTCAGCTATTTCTTCATGTTTTCTTAACTGGTTTGAAACAGAGAAGGTCAAAGAGCGCAGACAAGTCAAGACACGCTTAGCTAAAGTTACAAGGACTACAATCGGATTGATGTATCAGGCAAACACATATCAGCCCAACCCTAATAAATACTTCTTTGTACCCATTTCGTCCTCATCGTCGTCCTCGTCGCTCTCTTCCTCTTCGTCGTCCGAGTACCCTCTGGGTCTGCGTCGCCGCCGGGAGCTTCTCCGTCGTTTTGACGGCCTCTTGGTCCGCGAGGATTTACGATGTCCACCGCTGCCTTTGCTGCCAAAGTCGCTGTCGTTGGAGTCCGCCTCCGTTTCGCTCTCGGCGCCATTGTCCGATACCACGAACTCTTCCTCTTCCGAGCTGCATCCGGTCATGAAAAGGTCGTGTTGTGAAAAGATGTATGACCAACATATACAAATAAAAACATATCTTCTCCCATCTAACCTTCACTCCAACTTTCACATCTTCATTTAATAGTGTAATTTAACTCTACTGTCTGTCTGACTGCAGGGTTATGTCTAGTCCTACCTGTCGCTGAGGCGAAACTCGTCCTCGCTCTCCTCCTCGTCCACGGTGCTGTCGCTGTCCAGGTCGTTGAGACGCCGGCGTTTTTTCCGGCGCTGGCCGACATTGGGTCGTGGCGGGCGGCCGTTCTCCTTGCCCTCCTCCCCTTGGAGAATGGTGGAAATATCCTTTCCTCTGTGGCCCGTGATGTTGGCCATGTCTTTTCCCCGACCGGCTCCTGTGGAAAAAAAAGAGACAACCCTCATCATTACCTTTAATGGAATGGATCATAAATTTCATTATCATTTTCACATATGTACAGCAGAGTAAGATGTAATGTCCTACCTCCACCCTCTGCTTCTTTGATGTCCTCTTCAATAGCCTCCTCAATAGCCTCATCAAATTCATCAAATCTGTAAAAATAACATTAGCATAGATTAGAATCCACTTTGCTGGGTGGTTGACCACATAAGTACTTCTAAACCCCACATTACTGCATCATTAAACAATAAAATCATTAAACGGTGTCTCTCTCAGTGCACAGACCTGTAGCTAATGGTTTTCTTAGCCCTTGTAGATCTTCGGCCCCAGCTCTTGCTTCGCTTCACTTCTTTCTTCTCTTTTAATATTGGCTTCGGCTTTTCCTCTTCTACCTCGACCTATGAGAAACACGGGTCGGGAAACTGTCACTCCAAACCCTCCGAAAGAGAAATCTGTCCCCGTTCATGAACATACAACCGCACCATACTTACCGAAGGCGTGATGATGTTTTCAACACTGATTCCAACGTAAACTAGGCGCTCTTTCCTGGAGGAGACGATAAACATTGAGGAAACTCAATATCATCGAGAAATACAACTCTAAAGTTGCGCGATTTCATGTTTCATGTCAAGAGATCTCACCTTCTTTCAGCCCGTTCCTTCTTTTTCAATGCGGCGTCCAGGTTTTGGAGCTGCTCTTCCAATTTGTCACAGAGCTGCTTCTACAGAGGGCATTCACAAGAGGGCACACATTAATGAAACAAGTCATTATCGGTGTAGACAGGTTATTTTCGGATTTAATTTTCCATGTGATGTCTCCAACTATTTGGCTGGTACGTACATGTTGACACGGCGGGCAGAACCATTCCCCGTCAGGGATGATCATGAGAGGCGGCCTCAGGCAGGCTGTGTGGTAGCCACTATCACACGAATCGCACAGTAAGATCTAGGAAGGAGATGTTGAAGAATGTTTATGTTGGTGCTTGTTGGTAGTGGCAAGTTATGGAATGCATTTCACAATGCACTCAAGTAACTGGACAGTTACACTGTTATTTGGCTCCATCCTACTTGGGCAGGAGTAGAAGTTTACTGTGCATCACAATGTCAATGTGATTTATATTAATAGTTTAATCGCAACACTATGCCTTCAAATCAACATGACACACAGGCTAATGTGATTCTACAATGTTAATGGGGATTCTGATGGGACCCACTAGCTCAGGGTGATTGGGGAGGCCACAATGTTTGCAGGGGTCGTCGTTTGGAGGTAGGTCGTCGTCTGAGGAGGTCGAAGAGTCGGAGCTTCGTCTTTCTCTGTTCCGGTTCCTCCTCTTCCTGCTTCTCTCGACCTTGTAGTCCTCGTCGCTGTCGTCTTCTTCCTCGCTCTCCTCCTCGTCGCTGGATTCATCGTCGCTGTTGTCGTCGTCGTCTTCGGAGCCTTTCTTTTTACGCCGCGTTCGCGTGTTGGACCACCGGATCTTCCGTCGCTTTCTCCCCTGAAACAAGCACGACATGTTGACTTCCAGTACAGAAAACTGGTGTACAGAAAGTGCTTACTACCCCCAATAGATAGCCAACTACTACTTTAATACAAGGTGCTTCGAAAAGGTTATAAATATTGCCACCTACTGAGCAATCTTACCTTAGATTTAGGTTGGCCCTCCTGATCAACCTTTTTCTCTCTTGGTTTCTTTTGAACAGGTTTTACCTCCTCCTCCTCCTCATCATCTTCCTCTTCCTTTTCTTTCTCACCCAGGTCGTCCTCACGCTTCTCAACTGGTGGTGCAGCCTGCAATTTCTCCAGTCTCCTGTCCTGGATCTCCACTGCTTTCGGAGTTGGTCTGGAGATCCTTGGTGACCGTCGGAGGGATCTCCCCGCATTCGTGTCGGACTCCGAATCCCCTTGCCTCTCCTCTCTCTGGAGCTCCGCTCTCCTTCGGTGGGCCAGGGCCTTGATTTTCAGACGAAGACCCTCATCCTGGACTTCAGATGGAGCATCGCCACCATCTGCCTCCTTCTCTTTCGTTGCAGAATCCCCTTCTTCACTCTTGCCTTTGCTCTCCTCTTCTGTCTCCTTGTTGTCCGTAAGCTTATCAGTGTCTGGTTCTTCGCTTGCATTCGGATGGCCAGATTTCTCCGTTTTGGTTGAGGTTTCGCCATCCTTATGAGTGTGTTTGTCCTCCTTTGTTTCGTCTGTTTTAGTGTATTCATCTGTTGTGATATCCTCTTTACTTTCTTTGTCTTGACATGGATGCTTTTCACTTTCATTCTTGGGGCTTTCTTTGTCCGTATCCTTTTCGCTTTCCTTGCCTGCATCCTTGTCCGCATCCTTTTCACTTTCTTTTGTAGATGGGCACTCTGGCTCATTTTTATTAGGCTGCTCCTCAGACACTTTTTCCTGTTCTTTTTCTGCTCTTTCAGGTTTTTTATCTGTTTCTTTCGAGTCATTTTTCTTCTCAACAGGGCTGGGTGGTTTATCTTTCTCTTCAGATGCCTCCATCTTCTTATGTGCAGCCGATTTCGTTTCGATTTTGTCATCCTCTTGTGGCTTTGCCGGATCGTCTGTAACGGTTGTCGCCTCTGCCTCCACAGGCCTGGGTGTACAGTCGCTTATCTTAGCAACATCATTTACCTCACTGTCCTCACAGTTGACAGTTTTCTCTATGTCTTCCCTAAGGACAGGCTTTTCCTTATCTTCTGTGTTGACTATCTCAGAGTCGACACCAGCTGCCACGGTTTTCTCCTCCACAGTGGGAGACTTCTCTGCATCTTTGAGGCTGTCACATTTCTCCGTAGGTTTACATGACTCCGGTTTCTCTGCCTTTTTAATAACAGAGGATTCCACTGTCTCTTTAGTGTTGAGTGTTTTTTCTGAATGTTCATTGAGTAATGGTTTGTCTACCTTTTTAATGACTGAAGAATTGTGTGTCTCTTCAGGGGGGTCTGGGCTCTCTGTATCATTACTCTGTTTTAGTATCTCTGTCTTTTTAATGACAGATGGCGATACGATCTTTTCAGAATCAACAGACTTCTCTGCGGGATCTCTGTCTACGGACGGCGTCTCTGTTTTTTTAATGACTCCTTGCGTCTCTTTGATTGTAGAGTTGTCTGGTTTCTCTGCAACGGGCGCAGATGTCCCCATTTCTTTAGCATTGACAGTTTCTCTGTGTTTAGGCTCTGCTACATTTTCTGTGATTTCTGCCAAGTTTGGTTTTGAAGTCTGATTCGACTCCGATTTATCCTTGTCTTTAGAGCCCGGTTTTTCGTCCGATTTTTCAGAATCATTTGATTTAACCTCTTTGGACGCAATTTCATGATTTGAATCTAGGTTCTCTGACTCAGACGTTGAGGATTTATCAGTTTCTTTTAATGTGGATGTCTTGCCTACTGTACAATCCACTTTTGCATCTATTGTTTCGGATTTGTTTATCTTTCTGTGCTCTTCGTGATCCGATGACTTCACAAGTGCATTATTTACATCCTTAGATAAAGGTGGCGACTCTGTTATTAGAGGTGAGGATGCCTTTGGAAGTTTGACAGGTGCTTCTCTCCCCTCCGGTGCTGTAGTGCTTTCCTTTTCTACCTTCATATCTAGGGCTTTTTTCTCCAAGTCTGCTTGATGTGACGTGACTACCTCCACTGACTTCTCTGTATTGCTAGCCCCATCTTTTTTATCTTTTATGCCATCCTCGTCTATGGATGGCACTTTCTTTTCGCTGGCTTCTGCGGCTTTACTTTCATCTGCAATTAGTTTAGTTGGCTGCTCTTTTCCATCGGCAGACTTCCCCTGTATCTCAGTCTCTTTCTTTGACTCGCACAGAGTACTGTGGAGACCTTTCTCCGTTGCGTGCTGGGCCTCGCCATTAACATGATCGTTCACACTTTTCTTTGTCTCTTTCTTTGTCTCTTCAGAAATCTCGTCAACTTTAGGGGGTTCCTTGACCTGAGGAACAGAAGGATTTTGCACAATAATGCTGCCGGCACTACTTTTGTCAAAGCCCTCACTAAGTTTCATTCCTCTTTTTTTCAAGGGGATTTTGGCCAGCTGGTCGTTCTTCATCGCCCGCTGGAGCTCCTCTGCAGTGTTTCTTTTGGCCTCCTCTGCTTGTTCTGCCTTCAGTGATACGCAAAATTTCTCGGAGATGGGTGCTGGTTCACTTGCTGCTGCGCTTGTTTTACTGTTTGATACATCCATTGGCTCCTCTTTGATGGTCTGGGCATTTGTAATGACACTGTCATCCACAACAAGCTTTTCTGATTGGGGGGCAGCTTCCGATTCAACTTTGCCATCTTTGATGCCGTTCAGTGGTGATTTGGCCTCAGCAGCGTCTGATTTTGAGCTGTCTTTCTGTCCTAGTTTTTCATTGCTCTCCGTCTTTGTTGAGACTGAGAGAACAGCATCTTTGGAGTCTTTGTCTTCTTCATCTGTTGTATCCTCGGTCTTTTTAACTCCATCTGTAAGAAAAATGAGGATCCACTGTTAAAATTTTTATAGAGAATACCACTATTTTCAGAAGACATGTAGGCTTAAAACTAAAAGGCTGATTTACTGATTTATGATCCTGTCTAACTCAGTGTGTCGAGCATGGGTAGATGGGTACAACATGGCACTAACGCTGCAATGATTAGGAGTGTGATTCTCACAGAGGCCAACCATACTAAGAATCTATGAACTAACAGTACTTGTAAGATTCTTTGGGAGGAAAAAACTACAAAAACTGGCACTAAAAATGGCACATTATGACAAAAGAAAAATGTGAAAACTTGAAAAATGTCTTTAAGAACAAGCAACTTAAAAGCATTAATCTAACTCCATTTAATGTAATGCTTATTATAATTCACCACATTACCTTCTTCCGCGTTCTTTGTGTTCCCTTCACCGTCAGGATCTTGCTCTTTCTTTGTCAAGAGTGCAGGGTCAATTTGTGTCTTCAGCAGAGCCAGAATCTCAGCCAAGTCGTTTCTGTCTCTACATGGAGAAAAGGGTGGATGAATGTAAACACTAACTTTTCAGATTAACAGTCTACCTACCATGCTAGAGAGCATCAGCATTTCAATTTCATGTCACAGTGTCAACAACATCTTTCTAGAATTAAAATAGCTTGTCTGCTTACTTGACAATGCACTTCCAAGATGACCCGTCCAAGTCGTCCTGTTCCTCCACGTAGACCCGCACATTGTTGTCTTGGTCCAGTTGAAACCAGTACATCTGGCCGTCTTTGTCCCGGCCGATTGGCTGCAGCCGCATCTTATCTGGATCTTCCTCATTGATGGCAGTTTTGAACTTAACATTTTCATCAAACTGGCACTCGCACAGATACTGGAGAAAGACAAATGGCATAAAATGTTGCATGATACTACTGTTTTTTACCACTTTATATAGCATACAACACTTCTGTGGTCATCTATGACGAGTGGTACATAATCATCTCCACTAGTTCCAACAGGTAAAATGCATCATTCCTGAGTTCTGGGAGTGAAATGACTGATAGAGATCACTGCCATTGTTGCTGCTTACAAACGCAGGCTAGATAGTTACAAGCAAATTGACAAAGGTGTGATTGAAAATGTGATTCTAAGTATGATCTTGAGGTTATTGTGAAGGAAATTCATATACAGCAACAAAGTGGAGAAACACAATGTGTAGCCAATGTAGCTTAGTTTAACAGATAAACAGCTGCTTAGCAAGTCATTACATTTCTACTAGCAAACACATCATTTAGTTAGCAGATAACTGAACTAGAAACAAAGGTAGTAGCACACTTTGGCTAAGGCGGCCACCTAGGTTTTGAGCTTGGCTGATTTATTGTCACTACGCCTGTCCATTACCTGCACAACATGAAAACTTTTTTTTTAATTATAAAAGCTTATGAGAAGTTATTAACTTTTTTCTCGTGGACTTGTTGGAAGTCATTTTGCAGTTTTTGAAGGTTATAAAAGGAGGCACATCTGTTATACATTTTTCACTTCAATATTAGTTTTCAAAAACAGGAATGAAAGAATGATACATTTATTTTTAGTATTCTGTCTATCAGATTGCCTAATTCGTGACAACAATATACATCTTCCATTGCGTTTGTCCATCATCAGCCATAAAGCATTGTCATGGACATCAGGAAATACATTAAATACCTTATGATTTCATGTCTGCACTAAAAGAGCTCATGTATAGCAGTACTTTAGGAAATGAGCGTACAAGAGCACATTCTTTACATCTGAGCTTGCATCAGTCAGCAGTCAAAGGGCTGTAGTCGTTGGCCTGAGGTTTTCCAGTTTCCAGCCTCACTCTTCATAAAAATCAAAACAATTACTTCCTCTTATCCAGCGTGTCCAATAAAATCCCTTCCTCTCTGATGAAATCACTGCCAAAAATGGCCTGAGGTCTGCCACATTAAATTGAGAAGTATTGACAATTCTGCCAGTAATTATAACCAGAAGTTTCACTGTTATCCACACTGAATTTGTCTCAGCAACCAGTTCTTCTCCTCTGTTTTCTTTAGTTATTTCATTCTATGCTTTTTTTTTTTAAGTTTGCATCTGTTTGCTATTTGATATATTTTTTTTAGCTCACTGTTCTTGTTATCATTTCTATATTGCTATGGGTCACTTTATCTTTCTGCTTTTGATTTAATGTTATTCAATTGTAATTTTTGTTTTACATTGTTTTTCGTGCTTTGAAGCGTCTTTGAGTACCTTGAAAAGCTGCTCTGAATGGGATTTTCTCTGTTTAAATAAAACAAATCAAAACTAACTCTGGCTTGGTTAGGCTACTCTGGTGCATCTTTCTCTCCCCACTTTACAATCCCTGTATACTGTGACTTCAACCAAATAAAAACAATTAAAATGCTTAGAGAAGGCAGACTGGCCATTCTAAAGTTCAACAAAACTTTGTGTGCTTACTTTAAGGATTCCTGTCTTGCACTCCACCGTCATCTCCTTGTATCCTTTTTTTTCGAGTTCCCATGCCCAAGTAGCATTGAACTCCTGGCATATCTGCAAGGAATGTTGCATTAGAAGTGAAATTACATCAACAAATGACTGCATTGGCAGAACTGCTTGTACGAAGTCGAATTCTTCATTAGGGCTAACAATGCACCCATGATATATATAAATAATAATTACTGGAACGCTGCTTGAATATATAAAGGCCTTGAATATCTATCATGACTTTTTACCCACAGGTAAGTGATGTCAAACAACTTCAAACAACTGTCCAGTGTGCATGCTAATGCTTTAGCATACTGTATGTTGAGTTATAGTAGGCGATTAGCATTATTCAACGTGTGAAGATAGATAAACCCTTTAGTAAACCAAAGTTGGCATTGGTATTTATTCTTTGGCCTGTAGATTCATAACTACTAAAAACAAAATCTCCATCTTCATCATTAGTGAAGTCCATTACGAATCAAGAGTGCAAACAAATTGTAGCTGTCCGGTGAACTTCGCGAACTTCCTGTGTAAACAAAACAAGCTACACGCAAAGTCTTGCGGGAAAAGAGATCTTCTGCCATCTTTTTGTCAACTTTTAAGTCTATTCTACCAGTCCCCTGAACAGCAGATGTAGATGTGCATCATTAAAATGAATTAACCATGGACCAAACAGTCGGGGTAGACCTTTACACAAGTCAATCTCTGAGGCTGACAGCCCCTAAACACTAGTCACATATGATTACTCATACACTTACTTTCTTAGGCCACATACAGGTTTTTACTAGGATTAGGGTTACCAATATATCTGTAAAAATGGGATCTGGTCCAGTAAGTTTCATCCACCTCTGATATGATGGATATGATGCAGTTTAAGTGATTACATATTTATTGTCGAATTGATCAATAGTACACTGGTTGTCACACAACTATGTTTTATTATTATTGATTGACTGATTATGAACATGGGTTTCAGTGGACAGTTTTGGTGCACCATGGTCTAAATGCTGTTCCAGAAGCTTTTCCACCCTGACGAGAACAAAATTCCAGGGAAAACACTTAACATTTGTAATTTTTTTGGTATGGAAATGGTCAAATTTAAAGACACCGAATATCGGCAAAACCCTGTGTTTGCACAGTAGCAGTACTTGCACATGTATAATTACAAATACAAAACTGTAAGCATTTACCTTGACTAGATGCTTCTCCCATCTCTCTGCTGACACCGACTTGCCGATCTTCCTCAGCAACTTCACGTGAAGATCCACCAGGAGCTTGGGAACTGAGGGTAGATGAGGAACAAAATGCAGAGTTACTACAATCCTCTAAAACACACTTTAGAAACAGCCGTGTGTCACTCGAGCATGCATGGAGTTTCATTTTGCTACCAGTCAAACTATCTCAGTCTTTCCTTGTTTGTGAGAAGCAGAGGTAATACTGACAGTGAAATCAATATCAGTTATCAATATCAATTATCCTTTTATTGCCATTGAAGTTTGTTTTGTCTTAGTATGTTTTCCAGTTCAGCTGTCTTTACTTGTCATCTTGATTTGTCTTACTTTATTTTTTGCTTCTTTTGAGGCAAGATTTAAGATGCAATATGTCATGGGAGAATCTTCCCCCATGGAGGTTTTAGTGAAAACAAAATCATTATGTTAATCAATTCTCCAAATTCTAAAAGCTATGCTGCAGTACCAAAGTCAGCAATTGGAAAAGGCGGATAGCATAGGTCAAATGGAATGGTCCAAAACACTACAGATCCATTTTGAAGACTACTGTACAGTGAAGGCATACATTTATAGGTTTGCATGTAAAGGTCAAAATAACTGACATTTCATAATGAGTTTCACTTCTACGTGTGCAATCAGAGAGTAGGTGTCACTCTAAAGTTGTGAAAATATCACATAGAACTCTGCGTGAAAAAGCCAGAGTTGTGTACACTGTAGTCCTAGCCCGTATGGGGAGAACTGTACGCTAAACTCCATTGGAAAATCTCGCAACTTTATGCTGCTTTACTAATCGGCATAAGTACACTCCTCGTAAAACATGACTGAAGACCATTTATGAACCTTTTCGAGCCACTCTTGAATTCGGCATACAGCTAACACGCCAAGCAGCTATTCTGTTTTGTAATCGTTTCGCCTGTTATTGCCAAAATCATCTTCCACCAAAATACACCGCGATGGACGGTGGAGAGGAGTGTGAACCAGTTATAAAAGCTAGACTTTTCTTGAATCAAGCGCTGCTTGGTGATTCAGATATATGCCGAATTTGTTAATACATTCTAACGACTCAGAAGACGTCTTACATGATGTTTGGTTTGCCGATTAGCAAGGCAAAATCAAATTGATATATTTTTTAATTAAGTTTGACATAACGGTACGTATCGGAGCTGTAGTCCCTGCAGTAGTCTACTTCTTTAATGTGACCACTGAAAATAATGTCGTTGAAAGGATACACATTTAATGAAACGAAATAATATCAACAGGTTGATGCTTAAACACGTGGAAGATGGGCACATTGCGCCAGTTCATTTCAATGGAGCAGCTGAATGCGAGGCGTAAATTACAAGATACTCAATCAGGAAGACTTCAGATGGGGACGCGCATGCGCAAAGCACCGAGAGCGAAAAGCTGCGTCAAGTCAGCCAGTGCCAGCGACAAAAAACGGAAGTTACGCGATTTTTGCCTTCAAAATACAGGTGGGAAATTTCCCACTATCGGAAAAACAAAAGAACAGTTAAGTACTGGGATATACATAACAAGAAAAATGTCTCAGGGATAATCAGAGAGGAATCATTAGATTCGATATATAGTGAAACTACAACTATTTAAAGATACTAAAACTAAAATGTTATGTGAAAGATTGCATTCCTCAAAAAAGTTTTACTTTGAAACTTATAAGCGGAAATCCAACTTTTTATTCTGTGTGGATTGACACTGGTCGAGCGAACCACTATATGCCAAAATATTGTAACTGTAAATAAAGTGCACAATTGCGTGCCTATCTCACGCAATGGCATAATTACTGATTGAGTATCTAAAGTCACAATGTTTTCGCCAAATCCACAACAAAATCATCCTCCCTGTTATCACTGTTATCAACGCACATTTCTTTCTGTGTTGCATTACAACGAGTCCAAAAGCAGATAAAGGCTGCTTGGAAAAAAATTAAGCCCAATTTAAAAGCTCAAAACTGCGAGAAAACCTCGAATAATTCGGCCACTTGACACCTGAAAAATCATAAAATGATGCATGTGCACATTTTCCACTTCGAATTGTAGCTCTGGGGCGCCGGTAAATTATATTTAAGTAAACAACAAGGTTAGAAAACCACACAATAACACACAACTAGCTAGCTGCTAGCCTGCTAGCTCGGTAGCACTATCGTTAATGCAATGGTGAAGTCTCTCCTCCCCGTTAGCAGTTTGGTGTTTTTCTGCCCTACCTGAGGATGTGTCCTGGAGGTATCGCTCCAGCTGGGGGAAGGTGAGCTCCGGTAAGTCCAGCAGGGCTCCATAACGCTCCAGGAAAGAGCAGATAACGGCGTAACTTGGACACAAACCGGGGGAAGAACTCGCCGTTGCCGCCGAAGCAGCCATCTTTTCCACACCAGTGTCAAGCTAGCCGGAACAAAATATACGACTTCCGGTGACAACTTTCAAAATAAAACTGTTAGAAAATGACTTGTTTCAAATGTTGTTTTGGGTAATACAAAGTGCAAGGGGGGGGGGGGGGGGGGGGGGGGGTATGTGTTTAAGGTTGAAAGTTACTTTTCACATCATATAATCATCTAGAGTTTAGAATCATCTAGAAAACAGTCCAAGATGGGTGCAAGTGGTGTTGTAGGAGCTGTTTTTCTTGATTTAAAAAAAAAAAGCTTTCAATACAGTAAACAATCAGGTTTTGATCGCCAAATTGTCTCATTTTAACCTTTCACTGAGCACTATGAAATGCAATCATATCTTGTATATAGAAAACAGTGTGGTAGACAACACCACATCTGCAACTTCTGATAATACTCTTGGTGTACCTCAAGGTTCGGTTCTGGGGCCTTTGTTGTTTAGTCTTTATATAAACGACCTGTCTGGTAATTGTCCATCCAATGTGACTTGTCAGATGTATGCAGATGATACAGTTGTGTATGTGCATGCTAAAAACAAACATTAGGCTGCTATGGTTAATTTTTCTAACTGGATGGAATGTTCACATTTACATCTTAACATGTTGACAACTGTATGTTTTTTTCTAAAAAGGCAAGCACTGATAGAGACCCAGATGTGTTTGTATTAGGAACAAAGCTGGAAGTGGTACATGAGTTCAAATACTTAGGAATCATTATTGATTCACAGCTCTGCTTTAAACAAGTGAAAAGAATCGTAAATAGAATACAATTTAATTTGTCTAATTTTAGATATATCGGAAAAAATTTAACTATTGAGTCATCCAAATTATATTTTAATGCATGACATACTGTGTAATATGCAGTGTGTGCTCGTGTACAGACAAGCACTAAAAATTCTAGACGAAAAGCCAAAATGCGTATTATCATTGCAACATCTAGAAGAAATTTGCTTTGTTGAGCTGGGAAAATATTTTATTTCTATTTTGATGTATAAAATCCTCCATGGTCTAGCCTTTACAGGAGGAGGTCCTGTAAAAGAGTTTATAAAGAGAAACACAAGCGGTCACCAGAGGAGACTGTCTAGTTCCATTTAGAAAAAGTGTGTTTGGTCAGTCAGGTTGTTTATATGGAGCTTGACAGACCTGGAACATGATACCAAGCGTCTTAAGGGATTTGCCAACCCTTAGTTCATGTACCAAACATTAAAGTTATATTTTTAAAATAAAATTATATTTTATACTATTATTTTGAAGGCAACATTGGCTTATTTCCTGTCTTGTCCTGGCTTACTCTATCTAGCTTGACGTAGCTCTACTCTAGCGGAGGACCAGGCAAGAGAAATGACGGCCCACAATCCACCGCGTCAAAGAAAATAGTGGCCCAGAGGTCTTTGCGGTAAAGTTGCTTCAAGCTAGCCAGAGTTAGCCACACTAAAACCGGAAGTTGGACGATTTAGCCTTCAAGATAAAAGCGCACAATAGGTCACTCTTGGTACTGAAACTCCCATTTGTCAGGCTCTAGGAACAGTAATGCCACAGTAATAGGTTAAAATGGATTTTATACAGACAATGGAAATCCTTCCAAATTGTCTGGTATATGTTTATGCGACTGAGTCCATCTGTGTATTTTTGGCACCCCCATATATGACTATGAAAGATGCTGTGGAAAGGCCATATTGTGTGGGAAAGATTTCATAAACTAACGACTTCTCCTTACATACATACTGTATTTTCACGTTGGGACTTTGCATCACTAAAAAAAATGCTCTAACGCGTCAATAAGGGATTTATTTTGAAAGTTGTGACCGGAAGCTATGTTGCTTCTTCTGTTTAGCTTGACAATGGTTTGCGGTTAAAAAGTCAATGTAAACAAACGAGTCAGCGAGGGGAGTGAGCATCAGTTTAATTTCTGCAGTTGCGTTCACTGTCGTCAGGATGATCTTTTATCGCTCTTGGTTTGATTTAGTAATGACCGTGATGGATGTGATTCCTGCTGCATTCACTACCATCACTCAGCCTGCAGATGCCATTTTATTTAATTTACATGTTTTACTTTAAATGAACAAGTGCTGCTTTGCTTTAGGTCAGTCAGCTGGTTTGAATATGCATGTGTTTATTTTCTCAGATTTGCAGTCTTTGTCTGCAAGTAATCAATTTAAATGTGTTGTACAGGCCCACGCCTACTGCATAGGTATTCAAATCAATTATTTAATGACTGCTGTGAGCTCGGGGTTGTTTCTGTCACAATTAAGGCAAGTTAATGCAAAAAATACCTGGTGCAAATGGCATCAGTATACTATCACTATTACTGCAGATATGATGAACCCAAACTCTACATTTGTCAATGGGAGAGTTGCAGCATGGTCGGCATCTGCATGCAATATTAATATTGCCAATGAGAGGGCGCTCTGATACAAGACCTTTCCTGGATCTTTCTCTTGCTCTCAGACACACACAAACACACACACACACACACACAAACACTGTCAAACACACACACACACACACACACCAAGTTAAGTCATAAGCGAAATACATCAAACCCAAAATTGACATAAATAGTAACATGATTAAAGCAGAACTAATGTTAGTGTTTTATTTCAGCTATTTTTATTTCACATTTATTTGTACACAATAAATACAGTTTAACATCCACTGGTGTATAATTGTGATGCTCAACAACTTCTGCAGAGCTTACATTATGGAACTGTGGGCAGTTTGTAACTGAATTTCAGTTTCAGATTAAGAGGCCCCCCTCCCCCAAGATAATGTAAATGGATTCAGGACCAGTAGCAAGTTAACAATCAACTTCTCTATTGGGAAAAGAGAATTCAGTCTGACGACTATCTTTTTTCAATAGAACAGGGTAAATGTAAACTTCAAAAATAAGTTTGATGACATTCAGATCTCAAGGAGATCAACGAGAACACAGCAACGTGGCTGACAGATATCCCTTTTCCTCTGATCCAATTGAACTACATTTCAATAGGTTTTATCCTAATTCTAAAAAACAAAAGAAAATGCTGCGCTATTGTTTGTACAGATATCCATCTCCAAGCTCTCTGTAAACTATTGATATTTCAAAAATGATATGACCAAAAGATCATACCGCAATCTCAACCAAAGACACTACAACGGCTATTTAAGGCTAAATAACTCAAGAGCAGTTAAAAGAAACGTATTCATACCAATATAGTCGGTAAACAAAATGTCAAACGAGAAAAACCGAACAAACAATGTAGCATCCACAACAGAGACCAACCAGCAATACTGAAAAGGAATAAAAAGACGTCAAAAAGTGCTTCAGTATGACAGTCTGTGTACATTTCCACTGGACAGCTAGCAGCTCGGGGTGTTTTCCTGTCTGGACGCTCTGCACGACTGCACATTACCTCAATATCAACTGTCATGAACTGCAACCCTCTCCTCAACTCCACCGCACAACTACTCCCACCGGCAACCATTATTGGCTAGTTTAGGCCTAGATTAGTATTCATAATAAAACATAGCTACATCCTTATTTTACAACACAACAGGAAGAAAAGATAGACTACATATATTCATTCGCTCTACATTTATCCCCCAGACCTTTAGGAATTTCTTAGCATTTGGTGCAAAGAAAACTGACATAAAAAAGGGGGGGGGGAATTGCTTTAAAATTAAACAAAAAAAAGGCAGGGGATCCATTGTTTTGATCAGACAACTTTCCACAAGTAGGAGATTCTCCCTACTGAAATAACAATCCCCCCAACTAAAATTGCCACTTTTCCCTTGTTTATGTAACTTTGTGTCAAGTTGCTTGTGTTAAAGGAGAGGACCAGCCTCTTCCCTGTTGGAGTTTTGATTCTGCGTGGAGACAACCAGACTTTTGGTTTAGGTTGAAGCTAAATATTAACAAAAATGCTGCGACGTCCCGCCAAGTATAACTTTGTTGCATAGTAATCCAATTGTGAAAACTCTTATCAAGGCGAGACGCTCACAGCTCAATGCCCAACTATGAAAGTAAGAGAGAGAGAGCCATGTAGCGACTGATGATGTCATAACTGCCAGATAATGTGAAAAGCTGGCAAAATGGAATAAAATGTCTCTCTAAATGGGTTAAAAATTCAATAAAACCTGTCAATGGAATAAATTCCTGGATAATGTAATATCATCTCAATGTGATGTTATTACATTATCCAGCAATTTATTACACTGACCGGTTTTATTACATTTTCAGCCCATTCAGAGGAACATTTTTATCACATTTTGTCAAATTATTACAGTATCCGCCAGTTATTACATTATCAGTTGCTACAAGCGACAGCAGGAAGAGAAACATAGAAGATAGGGTTTGACCGATATATGAGTTTTTGAGAGCCAACACCAATACTGATATTCTTGGACTAAAGCTGCCGATTGCCAATATTTTGTGTAAATATTCAATATCTTTTTTTTTTTTTTCCGAACATTTTCATGACAGAAAATGACGAGAAACAGCATTTAGACCATGGGACACTAAATTATTATTATCTCCAATAATTCAAAAAAACATATTCATGCATACTTGTTACATTAGAATCACTTTAACTTGAGGGTTTCCCACAGACAGCCAGTGTAGTATTGATCAATTATCCAATAAATAGGAAATCAAACAAACTGCATCATATCCATATCAGAGACGGACGATACTGACTGGCTGGTATCTGAGTTTTAACAAAAGGACGATATTGGCCCCATGTATCGGTCGAACCCTAACAGGAGACGAACAGTAGAGACGGGAGTGTGAAGATGAAGAGTAGGAGCAAACGCAGGCCCTCTCCTGGACTTCAGGCTGCTTCAGGGGGTCAGAGTTTTCTCGGGCTTCCTCTGGGAGGGCGTCGAGAGGCCGAGACCCGCCGCGTAACGTCCGGTTCCAACGGAGCTGCCGCCACCGCCGGGGTGATGCCGCTACACCAGGGTGATCTCCACCTCTTCCCTCCTCTTCACCTGCCCGCGAGGATGCTGCTTAGGGGGCGGAGGAGCGGCGCGAACCTGGAGACACGGATCGACGGGTAAATCAAAATGGAGCCGAGAGGTTTGACCGCATACAACTAAAGCTGCATTGTGCTTTGTTGCCGTTTGTGGGCTAGGCAGCATGATGGCACTGTTGCATCAGCAGATACAGAGATACGAAGATACAAAATAGGCTGAATTACAGGGGCATGTCTATAAAATGATGCACAAGACATCTAGATTTGATGTAATGGTGCAGCCAAAAAAAAATGGCATCTTGGGTTTGAATATTTCACTCAGTATAAGCAGCTATGGCTTCAATGAAGAGTTAGAACGAGCCGATACAGAACATGTATGTGACACAGTCATACAGTATGGAAAACATGTTTTTTCTAACTTTGAAGCTACTTAAGAGGAAATTTAAGGGGAAACTCTTATTACTATGAATGTTAAAAATTTGGTTGTGCATTGGAGAGTGTGAGCTCTCCTTGCTGCTCTACCTCTAGTCTTCAATCAATATCATTTTTAAAAAATAGACTTTACAGGAGTTTTTACAATATTCCGCTTTTTTGAAACAGTCATTGCCTTCTTTACATTGATGTCAATGGGGAAGTAGCTGCACGGCGGACAAAAAGCGGTAGCGTCAGGAAAAGTGCTACGCCTGGCATCTTTTTAGGTAGAGCAGCTGCTTCCTAAAGTTGAAAAAAGTTCCTGTTTTTTAGAAGAGACCACATGATGTGGATCGACCAATCGTAACAAGGACTAGGCGGCTGATTGGCTCCTCTGCCTCAATCACTACAGCCATCGCAGTCAGTTTTCTCTTTGCCATGGTCAAACAAAATACACAAAAATCCAACTAAGTGGTACATGCAACACACACACATTGTTGGTTTAGGAAATTGACATCTATTTCACGTTGTAAACAAAACGCTGCAAATCAACAGCTGACTAGACTAAACCAAATGTGCCTCGAGTGACCCACTTTTCATTAGTAGCACAAGATGCGGTTGAGGCAGTGGAACAGTGTGAAAACAGCCTTGGGAGATATAAGGTTTTCATCCAACAGCCTAAGAACTGTGTTTACTTACAGGGCGAATGGTGCCAGAACCACCATCAGGGTATTTGGGGGGCTGAGCGGAGCCTTGGGCTGGACCTGAGGAGGGCAAAGAACACAGGTTACCATCAGAATTACCATTTTTACTACTGCAAACATCTAGTTTCTTCTTTGAATTATAAACAGTTTTCATGCCCATTCAGTTCCCAGACGTACACCGGCTACTTTAATAATACAGACAAACCACTGAATCTCACTCTGAATGGGGCTTTTGTGCGGCGCCGGCGGCGGCCTGTGATGTCCGTTGAGATAGGAGGGCGGCCGGCCGATGGGGGAGGCAGTGGCGCTGGAGGGGCTGGACTGAGGAGAGGCCAGGGTGGGCGTCTGGAGGGGGCTGCTGTGGAAAGGCCCCGGCTGGAAGGGGCTACGAGGGGAGCGCTCGCACTGGGCCGAAGTGGAGAGGGGAGCCTTGAAAACGGCACGCAAGAAAGACGAATTAACACAGTGAAAACGTCACAAAAGGAGGCCAGAGATTGAAGTCCCGAACCCTTAGCTGCGTTACATCCATGTGGGTCGTCTACCTGTGCGCTGCCATCTCTTTGCCCGTCTCCGTTCTCGCCGGCAC
This sequence comes from Centroberyx gerrardi, assembly GCF_048128805.1. Classification (NCBI taxonomy): domain Eukaryota; kingdom Metazoa; phylum Chordata; class Actinopteri; order Beryciformes; family Berycidae; genus Centroberyx; species Centroberyx gerrardi. Next base: position 28,860,414 of record NC_136007.1, on the reverse strand, counting down.
CGTTGAGGTCCTCCACCAGAACCGCCGGGAAGACGCCGACGACGCCGTTGAACTCGCCCTCCCAGAAGCCGTCGTCCTCGTGGGTCTCTCTGCTGAGGATGCGGATGATGGCGCCCTCTGGGAAGGACAGCTCGTCGTCCGTCTGCCCCGCGTAGTCGTACAGGGCCTTCGCAAATGACACTGAGACACACAAAAACAGGTAAGGCAGAGAAAACGCACAGTGAAACATCTGACCAATATATAGGGCCACAAGTATGCATGAATATGTTTTTTTCTTATTATTATCTTGGGTTTCCACAGAGAGTTTTAGTGTCCCATGGTCTCAACGTTGTTTCAGTGGCTTTTCCACCCTGACAAAATTGTGGGGGAAACACTGAATACTTTTTTGTGAATCTGAATAATTATCTGGGAATGCATGAAAATGGTACTGAATATCAGAACAAAACATCGGCTATTGGTGCCTTCAAAAACCCATATCGGTCTAATGTAGAAAGTAGAAGTAGATATTTAAACAAGCCATGTCAGGCTAGTAGTGTTAGTAGTAGTAGTATTCCTCACCATTGGAGTCTCCATTGACAGTGCTAGTTGGTGGTTCGGTTTCGGGTTCGGTGGAGTTACTGGAGGAATGGGATCGGGCGTCCAGCGCTGCCAGAGACTGCAGCATACTCAGTAGGCTGTTGGAGGAGGGCAGCTGCAGGTATTTCTCTGGGACGTAGCCCACCTGCCCACTACGGTTTCTGGCCTGGAAAGGGAGGAAACACGCGTTGATCAAGAAACAACAAGAGGGGTTTCTGTGGTGTAGTGGCTATCAAACCGGCCACAAACATCATTTGTCAACACCAAAGGAGCTGAGCTGAAATGCTGAAGTATGGGGCAGCAAATCCAACAGCGTGGTTTAAATGGATGGAGGTGTGGTGTACCTTGACCCAGTCCTCCATGTCTCCATCGTCAATGACCTCCAGGACCTCCTGCTCCTCGATGGTCAGTTCATCTGGCTGAGATGCCTGGCAATGAGGAAAGAGATTAGACTACCAGTTTGTTTGCACGTGGCAACTTGGAGTGCAATTTTGAAAATGCTCAATCACAGTGGTGAGATGCATCATTTCCCCAAATATCGTCAAAATCTGAACAGCGGTGTCTGCGATATTGCATGTGACAGTGAAATATTGAGAAAAAAATAAAATATTTACAATACTGAAAAAGAATGTCTGAAATGAGTGAAAATTTGTAAAATTATGAAGCTATGCGCTATATTAACATATAAGTATGTAGGAACAAATATGTGAATTCACAGTTTATACACAATATGTGCAAGTATGCGTTGTATTCCCATTAGGTCTAGAGAAGGCTATACATATGTACAGAAAGCCATACATGAGAATAGCGGCGGTACCTTGTAGGAGTACAGCACTTTGCAGGTGAGGGGGTAGTTCCTCAAGGTGCTGGAGGGGCTGGAGCTGCTGTCGTCCAGCACTTCACCGCTATCCTCCATCTCCTCCTCATCCTCTCGCTCCAAATCCGCGGTTCCCTGGGGAAACGTAAAGCGTGAGACAGTTGGCTTTGGGTGACACAGTCGGAGAGAGTCGAATGGAATGAGAACCAAAATAGTAGAACTGTTTCTTTGTTGAGACTAGAAAATTTGTACACTGTAATGGATGAAGTACAACACAGTTAAAACATACTTAAGTGAAATTACTGATGTCAATAATACTAATACATTACTTCCACCCTTGGAGATAGTACGTTTATAATTCTGAAAGAACAATGTTAAATTTAGAAGTAAGCATCCCCCACCCATCCCGTTGTATTTTTGGTGATCTTACAGAAAGTGAAGGATCGTGGGTATTGAGGTTGGCCCAGCGTTCGTTCTCCAGCTCCTCCATCACCTGGTTCATGGCGCTCTTCAGCCACGTTTCAACAGCAATGCCCGCCTGCCTCAGCAGGTCCAGACGGGCCTCCGCCTTCACTTTCACCGTCTGCCATTGCAAAAAAACATAAAAAGAATTTGATCGACAAGTGCAGACAAGACATATGACTTTGATAGATTAAGTAGACAGCTGGAAAATTTTGGAATCAGGAATTTTGGAAGACCTGATTAGCACACAGTGAAATTACAGTGATATTTTTGAAGGCTGACACCAATACCAATATTTTTTGGATTGAAGCTGCCGATAGCTGATATTTTGTGCTGATACACAATGTGAATTGGCATGAATTTGACCACTTTCATGCAAGTGCTCAGTGTTCCCCCCAGAATTTTATTCTGGTCAGGGTGGAAAACCCTCTGAAACAGCATTTAGACCATCATGGGACACTAAAACTAATAATAACTGATAATACTAAACCTAGTACTAATACTATAAAATGTCCTATTAGAATCAATTCAGGTTACGGGCTTCCCATAGACAACCAATGTAGTACGGATCAACTCTACAGCAATATGTAGCCTAATCAATCAAACTGCATTGTATCAGAGGTGGACGACACTGACTGGACCACATCTAATTTGTAATGACAGACCAATATCGGCAAACTTCTATTTCAGTCCAACCCTTCGGGGGAATTCTCCTTTTGAACCAGTAGGGGGAGTATAAGGCCACCTTACAGTGCTAGAACACTGATCGAGAAACCAGACAAATCCACTTCAGGCTCTGACACACACACACACACACACACACACACACACACACACACACGTTACCTCTGCCCTACGAAGACTCTGTCTGGCCACCTCCATCTTGGTCTCCAGCTCACTGTTGTTTTGCTCTGAGGTCTCCTGGGTCCCATATTCCTCCAGGGCCTAAAAAGGTCACGAACAAAAAAAGGAAACAACCACCTCACATTAACCACAGCTATATGAACTCATTTAAAGATACTGACAGCGAAAAGGAGGATCCAAAATGTAACAACTGAAAATAGGACGGAAACTGTAAAACAATAAAGCCATTAATTGAAAACATTTTATTGAGCCAGGCCAAAGAGAAGAAGTGAGTCATTTCCTGGTTACTGAGAACAGACGGTTTCATCCTGGTTTACTGGAAAATGCTTATCGGTGAGTTTGGCAACAACTGGTGTCTTCAGTATTTAGATTTCACAATAAATCATCATCAACATCAGGGAAGGTGAGGGTGAGAGGGAAGGTGAGGGGGGGAGGGAGTGAGGGTGAGGGGGAGGGGGAGGGGGAACGGTCAACTCTTATCCTGTTATGAGTCATTATCATTTCCCTCTCACACATGGCACTCATTGGTAGATTGTATGATTTCCAGGTTAAAAGTAAATTCAAATTTAGCAGAGAAATTAGTCAGTCATTAACAGAACTAAGCGTAGCAGTGTTAATCTATTATAAATTTAAAATAATAATCCATCACATTTTTATATGAATAAATGTCCGTTTTTGGTACTCTCTTATATCACCAATTGATATAACCATGTGATTCAACCAACAGCGAGTTCATGAAAGCTTTTAAATTTTCTGTTCTGAGTCTGGGAAAAAATAAAAATAAAAATCACACAGGAAGTGATGCGTTTTATCTTTCCAGTGCCAAAATTTGTGTCCCTTAAAAAAATGGGCTTCTCTGGTGGTGTTCCCTCATTTTGCCCTCAGTTTGTGTTGTTGTTTTGCCACTACACAAGGAAATTATTGAGGGGGAACTGTGCTTCATAAATGATAAGTAAACTGATTTATAGCCTGACAACTTCCATGTAGAACCAACACTTGTGGTTTGAGATAAGATCACAAGTGTGATCTCCGTTGATTATGAGGCAACTTGGTAGGTCAGTTTGTGTAGGCTACTCTCATTCTTTGATTGAAATGTTTTTAAAACAGTTTTACTGTTTTAAAAGCCAGTGATAGGTAAACAATCCACAAAAATTGAAACGCTAGTTATTTTTTTCCCTGGTGTGAAATCAAGGTGAAGACACTACCATGGGAAACACATTTTGGCACATCAAGTGATCTCTGAGAAGCAATGACCACTTAGAACCAAATATCTGTTGTGACAAAAATGCTACCTGATGTTCATTGCTCAGTATTTAAAAAGTGATTATTACACTGATCATTATTAAACTGATTATTACAATTATATTATGTTGCAGCCAAAGCTCTTTAAATAAGAATATAAATAATAACTTTATAGTAAGGGTTACATTCATGCCAGTAATTTTGTCAGAGTAGGTGTCATGTGTTTAAAATGGTGGATAGTTTGCTGAATAAAACTCTCCTCACTGAAAAATGCCTCACACCAATATTGAGTGGATAGTGCACTAAGTAAGTGGAACAAGGTGAGGTTGTCTGCTACTATATAAACTATCCATGAGGACCATCATGTTGGGCCTTCTAAGATGCTGTTCTGCATACTGCTGATGTTCTGCATGGTTATGTAGTCGTCTGTGGTACCCAAGGTCCAAAATGATCACCCGCCAAGTGTCAAATGCTGGTAAAATTAGTCTTTAGCAGACAAATAAATAAGGGCCACCCAACACACTGGCTGGTAAATTTTTGAGACAATAACATTTGAATTCTTAGGTTATATCCAGTCTTTGGTTATTGCTTGTCCTCAAACTTTGTCCCTGCTGGCCAACGTACACTCTCTCTGACCGTGAGCAAATCAAATCAAAGCAAAACAATGGCTCTGTATGAAACAGGCTCCTGATTGGCTGCCTGTTACCCTGCTCTACACAATGCGGTAGCATGGTTAACTAGCCTAATGTTAGTTGAAACTTCACGCTATCATGTGGCAACACATAGCAGGTGTGAGACAAAGACAAAACAATCCATTGTATAAGTGAGTGAGCACAAATATACACAAAAAAATATTTTGTGAACATGGTGGTTTGCCTAATAAAGTGGCTGCTGAGTGTACAGGATTTGGTGAAAGCATCTCCTCCCCTAAGCCTCTATCAGTTTGGTTTGGTTCTCACCCTCTGGGTGTGGATGACGCTCTTGTATTCTCGTGCCACTCGGCTCGCCCACTTCCTCGCCTCCTTATCCAGGCTGTGCTCCTCCGCTGTCCCACACTCTTTCTGCAGCTGCACCACCTACAAACAGAGAGAAAAGCAGATACAATAGAGCGGATGAGGGAGAGGAACAGAGCAACACCATCACCATATTCTAATCAACGTTACGCCGATACATCAAGTTCCAATATATGGGGCTGATATTAGCCTTTTATTGAAAATGAGAAGGACTTACCCTGAATTGATTCTAATGAAACATTTTGATCAGATTCCACATAAGTATGTGGAATATGAATATGTATTTTTAGGGGTTCAAGCCCATAGGGCTGAAACCTGTGGACATGGCAGCAGAGTTTGACTTCAGCCACCCATAAATATGAGGACTTTAGATTTGCTTTGACTTGAAGCTAAAAAAAACAAAAAAACCCTCTGGACTTCACTTAGCGTGATAAGCTTAATTATTTCATGGCATAGTAATATTTGTCTGGTGCACAGTTTATGAATTTAACATGATGTAATATCAATAAATAACATTTGTTGGGCAGATGGTTTGCAGGTTTCTGAACAAAGGGGATACATTTCCCATTTAATAATTTCATAATGTGTACCATTTGTCATTGTGTACCAAGATTGGCTCAGAGACGTCATCACAGTACCAAGTTTGGCTTATGGTTGCTGTGAGATTGCTGTAAGTATGGCGGCGGTTAGCCTAACTCTTTTTCCATTCATTTATTTGCTCAAAATTAATGCACATCAGACAATGACTGCAATAAGGCAGAAAAAATCTTTAAATCAATTTAATAGGATATATATATGCAAGAGATGGACATGCGCAGAATAGGTGGATTAGCTGAGAAGACGACTTGACTTTAGGTGACTGAAAAAAAAAAAGCATTTTATGGGTTTCTCCTTCACAGGCCAATCTTTTTTCTTTATACTTTCAATTTTCTCAAGATAGGCATGGTGATTTCATTTTTCACACTACCTTTTCCAACCATCTGAATCTATTATTCTATACACAAAACTACAGCTAAAACAGTAGGGTCAACTGTAGGCTACTGATGGCTATATGATCTTCAGCCTTTACCAAGGACCACCATTGCTGTGTCAGGAGATTATACAGGTTATCACTTTATTCTACATCTTTTGTCCAAGTCTCTTTGAGTAAGTTTAGAACTAACTAATTGTAGGCTTATTGGAAGAAAATGATCAAGAGAGCCGTTTTGCCTTTGGCCAGGACTTTCTCTTTCCGCATTTTGTGATTTAGGCTGATAAGAAGAGTGTATTTTAACATAAAAATTTTGCCTACTGCAGCTTTAAACTATTCCTCATTTTGCTGTGGGACCCCCTGGATCACCTTTAAGGATCCTTGGGTGTCCCCTGATCCCACTTAGTGGGACCACCAGTTTAGGATAGGGAACTGTCGTCACATTTAAGGAATGTCTAACCCTATTCACACTTACATTTCTGTTATGACAATTTGGCAGATTCTTCTTTATACATTTACGCTTACGTCTGAGGACTCCAAACCCCATTATGAAAAAAGCCACACATGGAGCAAAGTTATGTAAGAGGGAGGGAGAGAAGTCAAAGTGTTTTGACTGAGAAACGCAGTAAGGCCACAAATCATTGAGAGACGAAAGCTTCATTGAGTCAATGTGTGAGTGTTGTCGCATCAAGTGAAAACCTCACATCTCCAAAACGTCAGCCTTGTTTTTTAGCTTGACAACCATGCATTTTTGAGTTTTATCCAATGGGTTTTAGAAAGGGTTTCAGAAGCCCCAAGGGTTATAGAATTTTCTCAGCCCATAGAGGAAAATGTAAAAATGTAAAGTTTCAATTTATAGTCTATTATATTTTTTGTAGCATCCCATATGAGAATGTATGCACTCATGGTACTGAGGAAATTTCATCTTATCTTAAAAGGAAAAATCCACCCTTGGATACACAATTTTGTGACACAGTATTGTAATTTAATTCATTGGTGTACCCACTTTCCCTCAACCTGCCTCATCTACTTCAGTTAGTGATTTCCTATATTTCCCAGAATGACCCATGCCCCTTACTCAAAGTATGTCTTGTGGCTGCATTGCATTCTGGTCTATTGAGGCTACTGTTGGTAGAGAAATTGGTCTCACTGCCTCTTCTACGAAGGTTTTCTCCCTGTATGATTGTTGAACGTCGGTGCAAAATGGCAGCTCTAGAAAGAAGCCTTCGCTCTTTGATTCTGAGGGACTGACACCAAAACCTGACGCTAACTGTTGATGTTTTAGATAGCTAACAAATTTTCTGCTGTCAAATTCCATTATAGCTGAACTGGAAATATCTCAACGTGATATTACGTTGTCTACGTTTGGCCACTCATCCACAGGAACAAGAAAAATACACCACCAAACAAAATGGACCCAGAAATGCAAGGAACATCGGCAATAGCTGATTTAAAGTGTTTTAGGATGTGGTGGTCTTCTATCAAGCAAGGTGGGCAGTATATCAGACTTCAGGGATCATCCTTTTAATCTGTGCTATCCATTCAGATTTCTCTTCAATCAAAGTTAAAACATAAAAATCCTTAAAACTGGACTTGTGAGGTTTTCACATGACAACAGTGGTGTGTGTGTGTGTGTGTGTAGGGGGGTTTCAGGGCACTCTGATGAGGCCCTCTCACAATGCCTCCTTTTCACAGATGGGCCGTCCACAGGGCCCGGCCTACCTCCTGCCCCTCCCTCCCAGTTCAGCGCTACTCTTTACCGGATCCCTCTGTCTGGTGCAAGTGGTATGGGGGGGGGGGGGGGGGGGGGGGGGGCTCTCCACCACTAATGTTTTCTTTAGGAACAGGCTGCTGCTTGTTTGACTTCCAATGAAAACAACGTGAGCGCTTGCAGTTTGAACAAATTGTCCAGTGTTGTCCAGCAGAGCAGAGGGGCAGATGGAAAGGAGAAAAGGGCAACAGGCTGGTGGAGTTGGGCGTCGGACTAACATGGCTAGGCGAGGAATATGAGTGGCATGAACGCCCACGCAATATATCAATGTACAGTAGCTTGCAACAAGTCACTGGCAGACTTGCATAGTAGTGTTCGATTGATATGGGTTGTTGAAGGCTGATATACCAAAATTTTTGGTGTGAAGCTGCTGATAGCCAATATTTGTGCAGATATTCAATATCTTTTATAGATGGCCAAAAAAAAAAACTTCCAAAAAAGAAGTTGACAGAATTGTATTCTAGTCAGCGTGGAAAAGCCTCTGAAACAGAATTTAGACCATTAGAATTATTACAGTATCTGCCATTTATTACATTATCAGTTGCTACAAGCAACAGCAAAGAGGAACAGAAACACAGAAGATAGGGTTTGACCAATATGAGTTTTTGAGAGCCAATACCAATACTAATATTCTTGGACTAAAGCTGCCAATTGCCAATATTTTGTGTAAATATTCAGTATCTTTTTTTCTCCAAACATTTTCATGACAGAAAATGACGAGTATTCGGTGTTTCCGCCAGAATTCTATTCTAGTCAGTGTGGAAAAGCCTCTGAAACAGAATAGTAATACAATAAAGTAAACCACTCATGGACACTTTGACCAAAATGTTGCATTAGAATCAAGTCAGGTTAAGGTCTTCCCATAAAACAACCAGTGTAGTATTGAGCAATTCTACAATAAATATGAAATCAACCAAACTGCATCAGATCCATCATATTAGAGATGGATGACAGATCAGATTTTTTGATAAAAGGCCAACTCTAATATACACACTTCAGACAAGGGTTTGTCCAAGACAGTGGTCTTTGTTATCAAAAAACAGCATTTTTTGGTATCAACATGGATTTTATTTTATCAAATGGTATTGAAAATCTTTTTCAGAATTTTGGATTCTTACAATGAGAACTCAAATTTTCATCTAGTTTATGGGCATTTATATTGAGAAAATAAATTGAGTGTGGTCCAAGAAAATAATTTGCACTCACATATTAAAATCGCTTTCATTTAACAGAGAAAGGTATCGTTTTAGAACCGGTATGAAACTTGAAATATGCCATACACTTTTCACAGGAAACAGCTCTTGAGCATAGGCACTGCTACTGTGCGGCGTGATTTACATTTTAGGCATTTAGCTGATGCTTTTATCCAGAGCGACTTAAAATCAGGCCAAAAGTAAAATAAGCTTCAGTTTCTTGATAATCTACATTACAAGTGACAAGTGACTGTTCAGCGAAGTGCTAAGAAAAGAAATTATGTAAGAAGAAACAGATTGATAAAGCTTCAGGACTCACCGTGTCCGAATCGCTGGGCTGGAACAGGAAGTCCGGGGCTCGCTGAAACACAATGTTCTTCTGCACAAACAGCTGCTGGTGGAACTCCTGCAGCACCTACATACAGATGTGCATGTGTGTGTGTTGTGAGGGGAAGAGGTGAAAAACATATTTAAGTTTTGCCAGAAAATGACTCACTGCGAGCACAATGAAGATTAAAATCTCATTATATACATTCTTTTTTTAAAAAGTCACCAGCTTATTTAAAAATAAATCATACACTTACAGAGAGAGAGAGAGAGAGAGAGAGAGCGAGAGAGAGAGTTAAGAAAAAGAGAAAACGAGACACAAAAATTCCTAATCTAATAGAAGTGTACTGGGAAACAAATCTGACATGGGCATCACGCCAATCCGATTAAAGCAAAAGGCTCCAATTATCATCATCAAACCGCCGTTATTGAATGCTTTGAAAATGTATTAGACCATCTGAGAGCCATCATGCTGTTCCCATTAGACCAGTAAGAGTGGAGTGGAGGCACTAGGGAGCAGAGGCTGGTGGAGTACACCGGGTCACTGGCATGGGATGATTCTGGGAGGTTTTTGAAGGCTGATACCAATACCAATACTTTTGGGATTGAAGCTACTGATAGTTGATACTACCAAAAAACAAAAATCCCTTGCATTCAGTGTTTCCCAGAATGATATTGTTGTCTGGGTGGAAAAGCCTCTGAAACAGCATGGGATACTAAAACTCTCCACAGAAACTCAAGATAATAAGAAAACTTATTCATGCAAACTTGTGGAATCCAATAAAAATGTTGCATTAGAATCAATTCAGGTTAAGGACTTCTCATAGACAAGTAATATAGCATTGATCAATTCTACAAGAGATATGTAATCAATCAAACTGTATCATATCCATCGTATTGGTGGATAACACTGACTGGCTGATATCAGATTTTTAATAAAAGGCTAATATCAGCCCGATACATCGTCTACACCAAGCTGAAAGACACACACACATTTGTGGAATATGCCTGCAGGCACAGAGCACAAACACACACACACAAACAATATATGCACTCACATATACACAGAGTGCACATACAATCTGTTTCAGGGCAGTTATGTTCAAACCACATGGGCTGAAATATGAGCCCTGTTGAAAACCAGTGTGCGCCCCCTGCTTTCTGCTCCAGCGATTCGTTCACACACTGTCCTGGGCGGAAACAAAATGCCGCTCCAGTTTCAGAGAGGCAAGATGACCTCCAGAAACCAGACTGAAAGAGGCCAGTGGCTCAGGCGCAGGTAACCGAGGAGTACCGAGGTAACTCGAACCATTCCGACTAATTAGGAGCTAGCACAGCGTTGGGGTTTCAACTCTTCCGATGTTCACAAGGACACCGAGCGATACTGAAGTGGACAAACAGAAGTGCTGGTGGTCTGGTAGGTTTGGAGACTTACCCCGTTGGAGTTGTCCAGGAGGTGGTTGAAGGTGCTGTGGACGGCCTGGTAGGTTTCCAGCTCAGTCTGACACAGAGACACCAGGTAATCCTTTACCTGCTCATAGATTCTGCCGTCTAAGACCTGAAGACCCAGACAGAAACAAGAATTTTGGCAAACTGGATCACAAGTCTAACGAAACAGGAAGGCCATCCATTCATCCATCCACCCTGCACCCACCTAAAGCTCTAACTCCCACCATCCATCCACCCAGACAGTGTATATCCTCACCTTGATGCAGTCAATGAGGTCTGTGTCGTAGTAACGCTGCTGGTGAGCGTTAGCGGCTGCTAGCGTGAGCAGGTAGTCGTTCCTGGAATGAGTGGCTTTGGAGTTACACTCGCTCCTCTTGGCTTTCAGCTGCGACACAGAATTTCACATTGCTGATTGCGCCACTAAAATGCCAATCACCCAAAGGTAGGTTTTTAGATAGAAATCCTCTTACCTTCACGCTTGCCCTCTGCAGACTGGATCTCGACTGGAAGAGACTCAGCTTGGACCTGAACAGAAGGAAAGGCGGGAAGCATTGTATGTCAGGTGCTGTATATCTGCTGTGATACTGGGTACTGACCACAAAACTAGAAAGGTGACAGCGTGATCAGTATCTGTAATACTTAACGAAACAGTAACACAAAACAAAGTATAAACAAACAATAATGCTAGCAGTTCGCAGAAGGCAACAGAAACCACAAAAAAACCGTAATGTTGAAAAGACAGTAAAGTAGCACAGGTAGAAAAGTTAATGTAGGCATTTTTGCTGAGAAACAGTTGCATGTGTGTCAGTAAACATCAGTGATAGAGTCCTTGAAGGCAGAGTCTTTTGCAACTCATTCCAGTCACTGGGAGCAGCAAACTGGAATAAGGAGTGGCCAAGTGAGGTTTTAACTCTGGGGACATTTAGCAGGATGTGATGAGCAGACTTGGTGTTACAAGCTGATGTGATTTGTAACAGATTGGTCAGATAGGGGATATCAGACCTAGGAGGGGTTTGTAAATAAGAGTGAGCCTATGGAGTTTCCGGTGAACGGGCTGGAAAGGGAGAGGGCCAGTTAACTGATGCATTCAGATCACAATTAGAGGTGCACTGATAGCATCTGTAGTAATGGAGCCGATCCAGCTCCCACGTACTCTGACTTGGATTGGATCTTCCAGATACCAATACTGTGAGGAGCAGCACTGTCTGCATTGTGGCAATTCAAAGTGTTATTCAGCCAGAGACAGTCAGAATAATACAGGAAGTGAGGTGGCTCTGCCTTCAAAATAAAAGTGTAAAATGTGTCGCTTTTGGGGAAAAACATTGGTAAAACTATATGGTGTGAACAGGATCTACAATTATATTTGTATTTACTATAGAGTCACCCTTAAATATATTCACTTAGGTACTTTGTATTACTCAGAAAACTGCAAAAAAAATACTGGTATCGGCTGATCTACTTAATAAAGTACTATGTATCAGTTCTGTAAAATTGGTATCAGTACACCTCTAACCACAATGGTGTGTTCTATAGGGAGCAGTGGTGACAAATCGACTGATAGCCAACTGACAGAAAACACTGAGCCGCTCATGAGCACCCTTGCCTGTTAACCTATAAATAACACCACCATAATCTAACATGGGGTAGCATGGTCATTTGGATCATACTTGGCGTCCAACTCCGCCTTCTCTCGGACAGCCTGGGCCATGGTCTCGGTCTCCTGATACTTCTTCCTGCTCTTGGTCAGCTCCTTCACCGACTCTTGCAGCTCGGCTTGGACCACCGTCAGCTGTTCAATACACTAGGGAGGGTAGGTGGGAGACAGACAGGGGAAACACGAGGGAGAGATTTACATTTGGGGAGATTTTGACTTCTGCAATGCACCCGAAAAATGTGGAAATGCCTCTTAACCGTGTTTACAGAACATGTGCACCGAGTAATCCCATAATGGTATGTGGGATACAGGAGCTATAATGGCATCCTCCAAAAAGGTGAGGGCGAACAAGAGCGGCATTGTTGGTTGGAGGCAGTGGAACGTGGTCAACAGTAACCAGAGAGCAGCCCTGGTCACATTACAGCATTGGGGCAAGGCAGCTTCAGACCTTATGAGCGGGAAGCAGGCTAACCGCCAGACATAACGCTGCTTCAAGTTAGGGTCACACCAATATACTGGTTTGCAGATATACTGGGCCGTTATTAGCCCTTCATGAAAAATTCAATATGGGCCAGGCAGTGTCATCCACCTCTGATATGATGCAGTTTGTTTGATTACATACTGTAATCCCATAGTTGTCTATGGGAAGCCCTTAAGTTGAATTGATACATCAATACATTTTAATTAGATTCCATTCTAGTATGCATGAATATGTTTTATTAATATATGAATATGTATTATTATTACTACACCTAATACTATTGTTATTGTTATTATTATTATTATTATTATTATTATTATTATTATTATTATTATTATTATTATCATCCTGGGTTTCAGTGGAGAGTTTTAGTGTCCCATGGTCTAAATACAGTTTCAGAGTCATTTCCACCCTGAAGAATAAAATTCATGCTGGTAATTTTTCGTATTTTTTTTTAGCATGAAAATGATCAAATTAAAGATATTATCACCACAAAATGACTGCAGCTTCAGTCCGAAAAAATAACATATCATCATAGCACATATCATGCTTCAAAAACCCTGCTTCAGATTCAAAACATGCTGCCCTGTTGCCCTTTGGGGAAGGAGGATCGCATATTCTGAATTTTTTCAGTACAGCTGCACAAATGTGTAAAATGGTAGCCATGTGAATGAAGGGGGAGAAGTGACTGAAATCTGAGCATCGTGTTGGGGTTGACCTCCGTTACCTTCCTCAGCTGCTGCTCCTTCTGCAGTCGGGCCGTCTTGGCTGGATCGGCAACCTGGACTTTGAAGTTGTCGCAGGCGCTGATCCTGGACTGGGTGACCTGGACCGTGCCCTCCAAATAGGCCTTCCATACACAATACATGTTCCTGAAACAACACACACACACACACACACACACAGATTGATTTACCCACTGAATTGCAATGACAGGTTCCTCACTTTTAGCACAGAGACAATTTCACACTCTAATGAAAATGAAGGTGCAGCCAAAGAAAATTAGTGACGCAACCTCAGTCACAACAGGCTCTGGAGCAATGAAGCACATAACACATTACTAATTTCAAGAAAATACATGATATTGTAAATTTTAAAGGGACATACCCGATCAACATCATGTACCCATGTACCCACATTGGAAAGAAAAAACTTAAAATAGTTCAAACAATCCTCCCTCTGGAAAAAACAAGGACTTACCTGTGGTCTGCTTGCTCCTCTGATAGGCTGTCTGGCCATTCCCTCTTTAGATACTGATTTGCCAACTTCTGGAGGGCCTGGATGGGGGGAAGTGAGAGAGAAAGAAGGGATGAACTTTCACCTCTGAGGCCATGACACATTTCCTGTGTCTCATCTTCAGATAAGACCTACTCGGAAGACTGTGACCCCCATGACCTTGGCCTATAAACCACAACCTAGAACACATGGAAAGAGGCATGAAGACACACAGGGACTATGGTCAGCTCCAAAGGGAAAACAATGAAAAGAGAGTAACATCATGAAACTCAAAAAATGATGAAGCACTTTGCCTGACAGTGTTTTCTGGTTACGCCGACTTACCTTTTAGAATTACTTAGACATGACTCAACACTCCATGGACTCATTCACCTGTTAGCCAGAGCATAGTTTGGAGGTTGGCTCGCTCGCTGGGTTTTTATGCTGTAGGCTAATTTTTGAAGGAAAAAATGTAATTTATTTTGACCACATTCCCCCCTGGAGATATATTAGGTTCCTCCTCCCGGCCAACAGTGAGGTTAACCTTTGAAGAACCAAAATAGCTGGACAGAGTAAACAGCAGGAGAGAAGAAAAAAAAGAGCGAGGGGGATATTTCTGGTGTTTCTGAGTGTTGCTTTGGTATGTCAGGGAGATGTGCTGCTGCTGTTACATGAATAAAATTCGGAGCACTGTGCAAATGATCTAGGTTCTAATTAGGGTTGACTGAAAACTGTGAGATAAATACAGGGCAGAGGGTAGCTAGCAAGGCCAACGAAAGCCAACATAGGCAGCTCCAATTAGATGAAGGAACCATTTTTTTTTTTTTTATTTGATCATTCCAAAATGTTCTTGCTTAGGTTCAAGTGTTTAGGCCTACATTGTCACGTTCCAAATTGATTAGAGAAGAACGAAAAGCAGTTCGTAATGTTCTGCATTCATTCAAAAACCTCATAATTATTTGTTTTTGGCCACTAGTAGGGCTACTGAGCAAAGTGGGTCCCGGTACAACAACAAAAACAGGCATCACATGGTTTTCTAGCAGGTGCATGAGGATGTACGAGCACAGAGGAGACACAGTACACAATATTGTGTGGAGAGCGTGTGGAGTGTGGAGAGCAACCATCTGTTGCTTGGCAATAAAAGTTTCTGATTCTGACTCGATAACCATGTCAGCAGAAGAAAGACACACAACTGAGTTTGGGAGAACAAAGAAACAAAAACTTGATTGTACTGTTGAGTGGAGAAAACTCCTGGATAAAAGGAAAAATGGTATTAATACTGGAGAAGCTTTTGATTGGTAGAGAAAATGAGAGAAAGCATTTCATAGCATTCTTCATACTGGACTGGTAAGTTAGCTTGCTAGTTAGTCTAGCTATATTTCAATCCTATAGAGCTGGAAATTCTAGTAAATGATGTGCCTGAAATGCCTTCAACTTAGGCTGTCAATCAAATGAAGGGCTGTCCAAGTCGCTGCACTGAGATCCGGATGTAAACATTGTAGCTTTGTAAACATTAAAAATTAAGACTTTCTAAACATCTTTGAAGCTAATAAATTGATTCAACATAGTCACTGGGGTCTAACAACATACTCTATGTCTGTACGAGTGAAATTATGAATGTAAACAAATCCACGTTGTTTACATGGAAAACTCCATTCATCTTTAATGGCTCCAGTAAAAATTCATCCTCTGTGCAATCAGCTAAACTGCTGCCTTAACCATAGAATTGAGCTACTTAACTCCTTTCTTTGAGTCTTCGCATTTGTAGTATCAAAGTATATACAGTATATACAGTGTATAAGTGTAACGACTGCAGTGTTCCCACTATATAAGGACAGCAGCAGTGGGATTTCTACTGCCATCCCAACATCATTTCAGTAATTATGAAATGTGATTGCTCCGGTACGCGTTTACATTTAGCACATGGTTCAATGGTGTTAGATCTTCCGCAGCTAGTAGGCCATTTCTTTGAGTGGCACAAGTCAGTCAGAGTGTCAAGAAGTGGTGAAAGGTTGATTGTTATTCAAGTTACTACAGGGTTTGCCAAAAGGTAAATCTAACTCAAGCTACATTAGCTTAGTTTAAGTTTATTGTTTATTGTCACATCACAGTTACAGCGAGTATAAAAGCGAGTGAAATTCATTAAGGGGAAGGGGTGGAATTTTTGTTCGCTCACCAACAGATGAGGATGTTGCTAGCTGGTGAGAAGACTTTCACCTGAGCCAGCCATCAATCAGATGGCCCATGTTAGTGTTAGACTCTTGGCTGTTGCTACCGTGTTAAAACCGTGTTTACAGAAATCTCTCCAAAATGCCATTCATAGATTCCACAACATGAGTTTAGAATAAACCAAAACATTGCTGAATTTACTGACACTCAAATTTAGTTTATATAACAAAAAGGCCATGCCAACATTAACTTTTAAAATCCACTTTGCTGTTGACCTGCAGTGATTCTTCCTTCTGTTTTTGCTGTGCGGTTGTTGTGTAGAAGGAAAGTGATGATGCAAAATGTGGATAGTAAAGACACGACCATAAAAAATGAATACGAAAAATATAATTGAATGCATGTTAATGTAGCAATGTTTTTGTTTAAATTGGAATATGCAATATAATTTTCTTCTTACTGCCTGTCAACATGCTCTGTAGGTGAGTGAAACATAATGTAAAGGTTCAAAAACCTTCTTCCCTTTAACACAGCTTTCATGGTTGACCAAAGAGCAGCTCCACTGGAGGAATAGAGGGGTAAGTGCCTTAGTAAAGGCACTTCCACAGTAGCTGCTGAGGGATCGGACCGTGACCCCATTCATTTTCTCTGACTAGATTTTACCCTACCTGGGGTTCCCATTCTCACTTGGGACATCAATTCAAACAGTTTTCAATGACTTTCAAGGTCTTGTTTGACTAAAAATTGGCGTGTTTTGGGGTAAGACAGTAAGGTAAGGACAGTCAAAATTTGCCATAAAGACGTAAAGTCAAGAAATCCTAGTCAAATCATTCATTTTACATCAGCTACATCAACGTAAATCTCCATCACTGGGATGTGACGTGTTGACCCTAGGATGGAGAAAGGTCCAGAGAGCTGACACACATAGACGAATCTGGATACTATATTTTAATTTAAGAAAAAATACATCAAATAATAACCCCAAAATTCCAGCTCCTGGTTATTTAAGTTAGGTTGTGAGTGAGTTGATCCTGAACCAGACACTATGCATATACAAGATCATGCATGATTTTACGTAACATGCAAGAGGACTACAATTTTGGCTATTTTTTACCCCTAGGTATAAGGATATTATGTTGAACTAAAAAATCTGAAGAAAGGAGAAATCACTTTTGATACTAATATTCTTCTTTAGCCTTCATTTTTGATCACTCAACTGATTCGTCCTTTAGGCCCCAACAAGCACACACCAAGGAACTGAGTCCATGTATCTTTCCTCTGTCCACACTGAGAAGACAAGCCCCGTTATGCAGTCCTGAGACAGGCTAGGCAACGGCTCTGAACTCGTTGGTCTCGGTGATCTCGGTGCCAAAGCTCCAAACCCGCCACAAACCCGGCCATTGTGGGAGTCAGATAGAGAGAGAATAGCCAACTGAGCAAACCGAGCGGACACGTCTGAATGGTGTGATGGGAACGAGGGAAGGGGAGGAGGAGGAGGGATGCGAGGACGGCGGAGGAAGAGCCATACAGAGGGAGACATTTTATCACTCTCTGTGATTTGAATATCAATCGGCTAATGGCTATGGCCGCTTGCAGGTGTAAGAGACCCAGAAAAAGGCGCGGGAAGAGAAGAAGAGGCAGGCGGGGGGAGGAGGAAGGGGGGGGGGGGGGGTAACCAAAAGGGAAGAAGTGTTTCAGAGCCAGTCTGACCCACTTTGATTCAGCCATCGGCAGCGGGTGTCTAATTGATCACATAACTAGCAGGCTAGGCGGCCCAGACACAGAGAACACCATTCAAACTGAGGCCATGGAATGAAGACATCTGCTGCATTTACAGTACAGAAAGCCTTAAGCTGTGTGGTAAGGAGGGAGATACTATATCATACTATATGGATAACCTGCAAAAATAAGGAACTATTCAACATTGATTTATGATGATTAAGGTAAAATTTAATTAATTTCAATTCCACTGTTTTAGTTGACCTTGCTAATTGCTTGAGATTAACTGAAAAACTGAAAAAAAAAGTTTCAATTACAAATTAGGCATTTAGATGACACTCTTATTGAGCAACTTTCAATGAATAAGCAAGTAGGAGTTCAGTGTCTTGCTCAAGGACACCTTGACAGGATACATGGCTGTTGATGGACACAGCAATGGTTGAATTGATTGGTCAGCTGCTACATTCAAAACAGCAAAATCCAGACCTCAAAATCTCTGTCTCAAAAGCTATTTTCATGCCATTTCATAGATTGCTCACCAAAACCCTATTTGTGAACGGCTGCATTGCAAACCACCTGAAATAATTATCATTCCAGATTCAGACTGAAATAACTGATACAGCTCCATTTCTACTGCTTGGATTGCTAAACCGCAACCACCAACAGGTGGTACAAATACTGTATACATACGGTTGTCTTTTATGCGTCATTTTTCTGTGGAACACTTTGAAAGGAAACCAGATGAAGTTTAAATTGGTGATATGAATTTAACTTCCTGTCTTTCCATTTTTTTCCACTTTTCTATATTTTTTCCTATTAGTTGATAAGGTTCGGCCAAAATATGTTAAGTCACATAACCTATGTACAACTTTTAACAAAAGTCCTAAACATGAGGTAGGCAAGAATAACTACAGAATTTCCCTAATTTGATGCATTTACCATAGATTTTACCATAGGTTTTCAGACGCCAAAAATGACACACGTTAGGCTACAGACCCCAATTTGAAAAGATTTTGTCCCAGGGAAGATTTTTGTTGTTGATTTAGTATTTAATTGTTTAACTGTCTACACTGTACGTGTGGAGATAATAGTGAACCTATGATTAAAAGACATTCTTATATATTCTCTATAAATGGGACAATTTCTAGTTATTTGAAATATAGTGAAATTAAGCTTCCTAATTTTTCTGGGACCCCCTGGAAAACCCTTGAGCACCCCTGGGTGTCCCTGGACCTCACTTTGAGAACCACTGTAGAGGACTCACAGCATGCCGATGGAGCATGGTAGGATAGAGCAGCGTTGTGTTGTGCTGCTCAGCCTAGATCAGCATCCTGACTAGCTAAGTGCTGGTTCATCACTTTACCCATCTGGCCACTGCCTGGTTCAACTCTTCAGAGGTTACTAGGAAGGAAGGGTGATGCGAGCAGAAATACCAGGCTTGTGAGTGATTTATAGCAATCTGCGGCATCATGATAGTATGGTATGTGTGCCTGTGTAGCTCAAATAAGCTATGTAAACAGCTTCATGAAAATTGATTTTCACACACATGCGCACAGGGTTACAATAGTCAGGCTTCAGAGTGACCTTGGCCCTCCATGGGATACAAACACACAGATTTAAGGCCAGAAAGATGGGCAGCGAGGGAATTTTAGTTTGATTAATCTGTTGGATGCATATGCCAAGACAGTCTTATCTCTATCCCATCTGTTTTGCATGTTATGCTGGGTATCATTTTAAAGATCCAGAAGGGAACTTACACAGATTGACATCTTATATTATTATGATCAAATTTCATCTTGAAAGTAATCATTGTGACTTGTAAAGTCATTATCAAATGACAATTTTTTTGCATTTCAGCTACAATATCCATGGTTATCTTTGGTTGGGAGAAGTCTCCATCATCCAATAGTTTTTACATTCTCACTGCATTTATCAACACATTAAATGCGGTGAGGTAACCGTGTACCATTATCTAAATAACATCTAAATACGTGTACATAAAAAGTGTAATCATAGTTTAATACGCTTAAATGTTCCTCTGATCATCATTGGTTATTTTCAAAAGCCTCTCCAACGTTTATTCTCTTCTTTTCCTTGCCCTCCACTCCACTGTTTTCCTTTTCTCGCCTCCAGCTTCAGCCATCTTCTCAAACAACGATTGGATTCTGCAATCCGTAGCAATTAAAATGCAGTGAAAACTGGGGTAGATGCCAGTCATTTAAGATAAGCTTCTCTGTTTCCTAAGGCAGGTTGAAACATGAGACAGGAAAACTTTTGCCATTTAATTTGGGACGCCCAAATTTTTAGTTCACATAAGACCGCAGGCCTTAAAAGTTGCAACTGACAACTAGATTGATGACTCAGTTGACAGGCACACACTCACAATTTTAAATGGGCTGACTGTGTAGCCAATCAGAAATGGATCCGGGAGGGTGTGTGCCACAAAAATTTTGTGTGTACTCACGTGTTTGTGTAGTATGCAATATTCAGAGACCCACTTTTTGCTCTAGGTTGCTGCTCTAGTTCAGCTCGTGGGAAAAATTGCAGCAAAATCTACTGGATCTTTGAAATAATTATTTTTACAATATTCTTAATAGCTTTTTTCTGTCCAGAGGTATCTCCATTGCTCTCTCCTTGTCCTGAGGCAATGCTGTAAATCTTTGATGCAAGGCAACATGACAACATGATACCAGCCACATGATACAAATAATGCACAACCAGTATCAGAGGTTAGATGTTAAGAACCAGAAACAGCACCCTGCCCCTTTTATCTTTGGTGTATGGCCTTTTGAACCATGATCTTGATAGCAGTTGCTCTCAGCTAGAGAAAGAGTGCAGGGCTTTGCTTTACAATCTACGTCTCTGAGCATGACTGTAATCGATTTGAGGTGCGTGATGAATCCCATGTGTGTACTATATATACATGTATATATATAATATTGTGTATTTAACCCGTCCCGGCTCGCAATGGGATGCACATGTGCGGAGAGACGCATAGTTGCTAGTTGGATAACTGCGGTGCCGTGCCCCCTCTCTTCACAGTGGTGGTGGACATTCCTCACGGGGCTGCAAAGCCGGAACAGAGCCAAGGAGAAGAGAGGGGATTTTCAGACAGTCAATTGACATCCCCAGGAAGCTGTGGGCAAAAACAACACAGCGAGGAGGAAACGAGCCAGAGGATCACTAATGGATGTCGTCTCTCTGTTGTGGTGTTTTTCTGTGGCTTGTTACCATCCCTGAGTTATCTGGCCACAAGAGAGCCGAGAGCTTTTCTAAGGACCGCAACCTCAACCCCACCGCCTGAAGCCAGACTCAAAGCCAGTATGGTGTCTCTGGGGAGCAATATTGTGAAAAATAATTCTATTTCTAGGAGCACAAATGACAAGGGAGGGAAAAGATGGTGTTAACACGCATCAATCGCACGGTGAGAAAGAAGAGACAGAGTTAACTCACCTGGGCATACTCCCTCTCTACAGCTGCCTTCTTTTGGCTAAAGGTCCTAAAAAAGAAAAGAAAAGAGTGGAATCTGAATGATAGCAGAACTTAAAGTCACAAGGAAATGAAAAATGACTGTTTCACCTTGTTAGCTAATTATCAATAGCATAACGTACACTCGTACACTACTTTTACATCCTGGAAAATGGTGTATATTTTGTAGTTACTTCATGGCGCACAGGCAGACATAAAAATTCCAACCAATAACACCATCACAGATTTTTGAACAATCCCCACTCCGCCCCTCCCATCATATAAAACCTACAACTTTAACAGACTGACAACATGGTACAGTGGTGCATTTTGGTTGTTCAAACTCTGTTTCCTTGTTTTCTTAATGCACCATGGTTGTGGTCAAACCCAGCTACAGTCCTACCCAGCAGTATGCCGCCCCCCCCAATATCCTGTTTCAACCGGAAATACGTCCAATTATGGAATGCACCATCGAAATGCCATTTCCGTGTGTCTTTAAAAGCATGATCCCAGAAGGATATACTACCCACACTGGTGGATAAAAGCCCATTAATGCTGCTTGTGACAGGTTGACTTGATACAAATTAAAAACACAGATTTGTCGTAGTACCGAGTTTCCATCCATTCCTTCATTCAGTCAGTCAGGTTTATCTGGGTCTGCATCCTTTTCCCCAGGTCATTTACAGTTGTAGAAGGGAGCTTCATAGCACACAGCTTGTTCTCTTTCACGTCTAGCCAGTCCTAAAACCAAACGATCAACGAGCTCTCTATGACTGCTCTTTTTTTCCCTGCCAGCAAGAAAAATCCAGAATTCTTTCTAAACTGTTTTTATTTTTCCCTCCTCACCCCCAGGCTGCCTGCTTCTTCCTGTGGTGTTCTAAGTGATGGATATTTCTCGTGATAAGGTCTGGCAGAAGTCCTTACTGAAACAAAAGTCTTGAGTCATGCAGTTTTTAAAGGAAAAATCCACCCTGAAATACTCCAGCACTGTTACATCTCATCAAGTCGTGATGTTCAATGTAATCCAGGAGTTACTTTGTGATGAGGAGTTGTAATTACATTTTTGGTGTACCCACTTTCCCTCAACCTGCCTCATCTACTTCTACTTCAGTTAGTGATTTCCTACATTCTGGTCTATTGAGGCTACAGTCGGTGGAGAAATCTGCCTCTTCTACGATGGATTTCTCCCTGTATGTAAACCTGACATTTACCGTTGACATTTTAAATAGCTTTAGACATTGTAGCTGCAATGGAAATATCAACGTGACATCACATCGTCTATGCTTGGACAGTTATCCGCGGGAATAAGAAAATACACCACCGAACAACGAATTGCACCCAGGAATGCAAGGTACATCGCCAATAGCTGATTTCCTTTAATTGCTCTCACAATGGTACCATCAAAGATAATGACTACTGTTAATTTTCTTTCCACTGGCTTAGCAACTCAAAAGACCTGAACTGACTGGTCACCCTTTGTGGGAATTTCATGACACTGCAAGTTTCATTCATTCACAGATTCAAAAATCTAAAAGAAAAGACAGGTCAGTGCCCTGGGACAAACCTCAATGCAGCACGATGATCCTAAAGTCATTAAAACATGTCAGGACTAGTCTGCCGTGCTCCAGCATTCGCTCCACCCCAACTAAAAAGATCTGGCTTACTTCCTGGGAGCTTCCCTCTCTTCCTTTAGCCTGCTCCCTTGCTTTGCTCTCTGCATTTCCAAGGCCTCTCTTCTTCCGTTCCCCCCACTCTCGCTTCCTGTCATTTTCCCAAACTGTCCCACAGCTTTAACAAACAACCAGATGCAGTTTTTATTTTGCTGAATCATTACTCCTCCAAGATCATGGAATAGCCCGTGCAAATTCTCTGCGACTTGGGTTTCACTGTGTTTCTGTCATGATACTGAGCCTCCCACGGCGAACGACTCAGGGCAGCCAGAACATCTGGAGGCTCTCCATGACCTTTACTTCCAGCTGTTTGAAGGTTCAGAGCTCTGCCACCAACCACAGACAGGAAGTGGGGAGCCAATAGGCTGTCAACTCAACCCAACACTAAGGCTGAAAACACAACCACAGCCTCTGGCTTTTCTACCTTTAGGTGCCTACACATTTGAAACGTAGTGTTAGGGCTGTCTGTTTTTGCTCCGTGTTCAGAGCTGGGTTCACCCGATATGGGCTTTTGAAAGTTAATACTTAAACTCTACTTAAACTTAAAAAACTCCCCAGAGTTTTATTCTTGGCAGAGTGGAAAAGCCTCTGAAACAGCATTCAGGCCATGGGGCACTAAAACTCTCCATTAAGTAAGAGTAAGGGTAAGAAGAAGAAGAAATATTCATGAATACTTGTGCAGAATCCAATTAAAACTTATCATTATTGATCAATTCTACAATAAATATAGACAGATAGGTTGTTTCTAGACCCAGGCCAACATCTCTCAAAGATCAGCAACCCTCATTCTCTACAACTTGACCTCTAGCTTCTCACCTCAGGTCCTCCAGGAGGTCACATTCTGTCTGGTGTTTGATGTGTAATCTGCTCATCTGCTCTGCATGAGTGTGTTTCAGCTCCTGGGTAACCCGGACCTGGTTTTAGGGAGGGGAAAAAAGCATCACGTCAGATAGATGAATCTGAAAGTTACAACCAAGCTATGAATATTTTAACACTTTACAGTGCAGAACACATTTGAGTCAGAACTATTTTCTTCAGTAAACACCCAGAGATTGAGAGGATTACTAGGAAAACCATGGAGGGAACAGACAATTTGACAAAATGTTTCTCAATGTTGCTTCAGTTGAGTTAATAATGACAACAACTATTCAGCTCCGCTCATTATCAAGCCAGTAGTTCTCTCCAGGTAAAAGTCTGGACTCTGGACTAGGGCTGCAGCTATCGATTATTTTAGTAATCGAGTATTCTACCGATTATCCCATCAATTAATCGAGTAATCGGATAAGAAATACTTTTGCTTTATTAAAGAGCAATAGTAAATATACAAAAGAGAAAAGCTGTCCGCACGAAGCTGTCCATACGACACTGTGATTTACTGAAAACGAGGTGAAATAATAATTATTATTGATATTTATTACTAGGCCTAAATATCATACAAGTTCATAAGACTGGCTTAATGTACATTTATTTACTATGTTGAAGGGTTGCCCTACACCTGCTGACCCTACTCACTGCAATCAAACTAAACTGAATATACCTGCTGTATTGGACTGGTGCATTTTAGGCTCCAATTGCTACTTACACCACCTGATATTTTGCTTTCTGGGGTATTTTATGCATCACTGTGAGGGGAGTAGTGTGTGTGTGTGTGTGTGTGTGTGTGTGTGTGTGTGTGTGTGTGTGTGTGTGTGTGTGTGTGTGTGTGTATGTGTGTGACTATCATAATAATAACATGAATGAAGCTCAGGCTTTCACAAATTGACTGCAGCATTTTATTTTCTGTGGTTATTTTCTTGAGCAAAACTTAGCTAACTTAGGGACATCATAACTAGCCACCATATTGATTTACGTTCTTAACTAGCCATTACATATAGCCATAATTCACGTGCATTCTTTACTAGCCTTCATCTCATCCCGTTTTAATATTAAGTGCTGACTCCGCCCACCCGGCCAGTTTCGGCGTACGCCAGTAGCAATTACAAGTGGACCCTATCCTACAGTCCCTGCTCTCAGCGGAGGGAGGGAGCTACGCTGTGTGTGGGAAGCGCTGTGACCGTCAGACCTCTCTGGATTAGACAAGCAAGTAGAGAAAACCGGCATCAGCCGAACCAATTTATTGCCAAATGCTTTGGGATTCAACACATTAACATTGCTTCCCATGGTCAGAAAAAGTCGGCAGATTTGTCGCTAGTCGCTTTTGAGAAATAAAGTCGCCAGGGGGGTCTGAAAAGTCGCTAAGTCTAGCGACAAAGTCGCCAAGTTGGCAACACTGGATCCGAAACTTTGGACACTTTCTGTCGTTTTCTTTGGCCTGTCTCTTCTCTTCGCCCCTCGCTATTTTCTCTCTCTTTCTCCAGCGCGTTGTGCAACAGTAATAATCATCCGTGCGAAAACACTGAGTGTGTATATAGTTATATGGATTAAACGAAGCTTCGATGCAAAGAATTTGCATCGATGATTTTTAGTAATCGAGTTACTTGAGTTTCTCGAGGAATCGTTTCAGCCCTACTCTGGACTGTTAATTGGCCGTGAGTTAAATAATGAAGCCCAGTGACCCGGTCTCAGTACTGATAACTGGAAGTGTTTCCAACAGGGAAAACACTTTTTTTTCCTCATTTCAACTATGGTCAAGATGAAAATGCAATAATCAAAGTTAAAATGAATAAATAAAAGTGGTCAGTTGTTATGCTGAAAATGGCGGATATTAACCTTCACTAACTCCTTGTTCATCAAAACTCAATTTGGGCAGAGCTAAGTACATAAAATCTATCTCTGTACAATTTTACTATTCCAAAGAAAAACTGTTTTCCATGGAAACTACTCTGGGATGCTGGGGACGTTGAGCTAGAAGCACTATTATAAGGAGATGCCAAACAGTGTCACAAGAGGGGACGCTTTTGATAGTCAACAACTTAATGTGACCAGTGGAATCATCTGAAATGGGAGATTTACACTGGACATTCACTGCGTTCACACTGTGAGCAACATGATCAACAAGTCACCAGAAGTCCATTAATTTCCTGTAGAGGCTGAATTTCTGCAGTCATCGCCCACAACAGCAATTAGTTTTCTGCACTTCCTAGTTTCCCTACCGATGTGATTTAGATTAATGAACAACAGTTCCGCCTGGCAAGTGCAAAATAGACGAGAAGTTGATTCCAGCCATTCAAAGCTTCTCAGTTTGAAACACTACAGGAACAAACGTCTCAAAAACGATGCTTGGAGACCGGTTGCATCCATCATTGGGGCTGAGGCTAAGCTCTGAAGCCATTTTGTTAATTTTTCTCAATTTAGCTCATTAGAGCTGCAAACCGCCACATAGAAACAAACAGAGCCTCTGGCCCCGCCCACAATCAGCCAGAATAGACCGACCCATCAACCAAGTCGCTCGCAGTGTGAACAAGCAGTTACACTAGTTGTTGATTAAGCAAATGTCAGGGTGGTGGTAGGTGTTTCACAACCACTGCAATTAACTGGATAGTAGTGAGCAAGTTTTTCTACTTGTCAGCCTTGGCAATATAATATTTATTGAGGATGTTAGGATTTTACGCAATGTAATTCCCATTTCTGTCTTAATTTGTGGCTCTGTTTCATGTGTCACTTCCAGTCCAACTGTTTCATTCCAATTCTGGTACAGGAAACCTTTTGCATAAATGCAAAGAATATAGGGATAGGCAGCAACACCTCATTGGTTACTACTCTCAGATGTTGAAGGACCAACTTGCTACACACCATATCCAATCCATCTTTCTGGTGCTGTATAGTTAACAACACTAGCTTGTACCAGAGATCTGGATAATATTATTGGCCAATCAAGATTTTAGTACATAGTGGCACATTAAGGAGCAACAGGTAGATGGTGAGGTGATTTATTATCTTCCCTATGAGACCCCATGACTGCCAGTCAAAGATGAATCACCAATTCCTCCATGTGCCAGAATTTTCAGAAACAAAGTCCATTCTACATGCTAAAACCCCATTGACATGTATAGAAGACACCTCAAATTTAACTATTACCAGAGTAAAATATCATACAAAATGCTTAACACCAATTTAAACATCAAGCTCTCGAAGGATATGATATGATGTCCTGCCTGTATGCCTTTTTTTTTGTTACAGCAAATGAAACAAGCCGGTTGATTACATATACAAACTACATATTTACAGTTATTGGAAATTCACAACTTCACACATTTCTAAAAAATATCCTCTTAGGTTAGAGTTCTCTGTGTTGTGTGCATTTTGGGAATAATATTTAGCACAAGTGTGTAAGTCAAAAGAGAGTCAATACTTTCTTGGGCGACTGTAGTTACAGGACTACAGCAGTAGTAGGCAAACATAAGTAATCAATTGATTTTACTGTCTTTTACAGCTTTTTGACTTTTGACCAATGCTAACTTTCTCTTCAGTCTAAGTTGTTGTTATTAATTATGCCTGTTTTGTGGGCTGACACCTCAGGTTAAGCGTTGCTCTTGTAATAATCACCTTTCGATTTTCCACAACTCAATAGACACGTACAGTAAAGATGGAACAATCATTAAATAAAGAGGATTCCCAAGTAAAGACACTCAAGAAAGTATAAAATAGAATTCAAAAACAATATTGCCTTTTCCTTTACAGCTATCAGAATAAGACTACATTTAAAGAAGTAGGCCTACTACAGTACTCTTCAAAATGGGACATTCAAATTACCGGACAGGTTATTACGATGGCATGAAAATATGATCCATAAAAATATCAGTATCTTTAACAGTTCACATAGCTTCTGCAAAAAAAAAGTTATAACCCTAAACCTACATTTATTTTGACTGTGGCTAACGGCATTTTCTGTGCAAAACTTACTGGGGTACAAACGGTCAATTTTCTGTGGAGATGAGCCATGTTTTTGAAATATGATCCCACGTAAACATTTTTTCGCACAGTACCAGACTTGGCTCAAACTTTCTGTCTTTATTTATCTAAATACTTAAACTATAACGTTAGCTTGCTCCTTTGTTTGGTAGGTAACGTTAAGTTAAGCTACGAATGACCTTTGGTGACAACGTTTGCTACTTTCTTTTCCCCCAGGCTCGATCATGTTCCGTTCTCTTGTATGGAGAAAACGTTATACCAAACTACTTTGAAAAAGCTAGCGATTTAATGCTGCCTTGCTGATCGGCAAATGTATTTCCTCGCGGAACATTACTTAAGACTTTTTACAAATCATTAGGATCCGCTCTTAAATTCGGCATCGATCTAAAACACCAAGCGCCATTAAATTTAATAACGTTTCAACTTTTAGAACTGGTTCGCCAGCAATTCCACTATCTCCTTCCACCAAGATAAGTTACATCGTGTAACGTTATGGCAGTAAGCGAGCAGTGTGAACCAATTCAAAAAGTTAAAATTGTATTGAAGTAAAGTGCTGCTTTGTGGGTCACTTGTACGCCGGAGGTAACAAAAGACCCCCGTAATTCGTAGAAGGTGTTAAATTATGTTCCACGAGGTATGAAATTTTGTCGATAAGCAAGACAACGTTAAACTACCACATTTTTTTAACAGAATTTGGCATTACGTTCTCTCCATTCGAGAGGGAACGGCACGTATCGGGGCTATTCTCCCCCAAAAATTGTCACACGGGACTTCTTTCAAATGTTTCTTCCTTCAGAGCGATTCCATGAAACAGAAGCAGAAAAATAAAACTATAAACACTTCAGAATAGCACACATTTGCCGAGTGAAAAGGGAAAATTAAAGTTTAAACCAGTCGGTCGGCAACAAAGCGTACATTTTCAACCATTAAATATGCACCATTTCGTCGAGACCGTTTGCAGACAAGTAGCCTGGTGGGGCTACAACGGGACAACTCACCTTTCTCGGTGGGGGTTGCATTCTTATTTCTTGACATAAAAACTATACGAAAGACGATAGTTTATCCGGAAAACTTTGTGCAAAGGTTTCGAAGAAATGATAATTACAGAGGGAAATTTGAGCCTGGGTCAAGCGGCCATGACGAGTCCAGTGAGTAGTAAGTTAGAGTCCCGTTGAAAACACTGTGGCCCCAGGGAACAGAAAAACACCAATGTCAAGCTCGCCACAGTAAAACAAAGTTTTTCCGGTTACCTTCAAAATAAAATCCCGAGGCAGCCTGCATAAAAAAGAACACTTCCGTTCATAATATTCAAAATAAAAGCCTTGTTGACGAACATAAATTGGGAAAATAATCAATCGCCTCACCATCTGACTGTTGCTACTTAATGTGCCACTATGTACTAAAATCTTGATTGGCCAATAATATTACATACACAGCATATATTAATAGACATTAGATTACATTACATTACATTACATGGCATTAGATTAGATTAGATTAGATTACATTGCATTACATTAGATCTTTTTAATTTATCATCGTTTTACTGAATAAAATAAGTAAAAATGAGCAAAATAAAAGCAGTGGGAATACTTCCACCCAGAGAAGTCAACTTTTCTACAATTTCTCATCCAAGGTAGCTCAGTGTGAGATGACAACAACTAACGCTAATTATGATGGAAATTAATTGACAGGGTGATAACAAAACCTTTTGTTATCACCCTGTCACCCTGGAAAATGTAATATAATTACTGAATGAAATAGTAATTAATTATACTACTCTTTACTAGACAGTAAAATTTTCATTGATCACATATAAACACTGTCCGTTTTAACAGAGTCAAATTAAGAAAGTAGTAATATTACAGTACTGAGTAACACATTACCACCCAACACTGAACAGTATAAGAACTTTTAATGATCCCTGTGGAGAAACTACATTATCTCAGCAGTGGAGAAAAGATATAGATAGAGATATAAGACAAATATAGAGAACTGAAGACAATACAAGAAGTAATTACAGCAAAAGAATATATTGAGAATAACACAGCAAATAAACAAGGAAACATACAGCATCTTTGTTGACAGAGTAACAGGTTTGTAGTGGACGGGCAAGTGTGCATCACTAGCTATTCACATTAACAAATATGCAGAATTTGGTCTGTGACTAGAATCAGCTCACAATGTATTGGCTTTAAAGGAAAACTCCACCATCAGATACACTTATGCTGTTAGATACCATCAATCTGTGATGTGCAATGCATTCCATTTTATGATAGTGTTGTAATTTACCTTTTTTGTTGTACCCACGTTCCCTCAACCTGCCTCGTCTACTTCTACCTCAATTAGTGATTTCCTACATTTCCCAGAATGCCTTTCGACAACCCCCAGAGAACTCTGGACTTGTGGCATCCAGCTGGTCGCCATTGTAATGGCATTATGCGTAAATATGTTCATGTGTGAGTGTGAATGCCCACTTTTGTAGACCAGACGGTGGGACATTTTTATTTTTTTCACTAGTCAGTGAATCATCCTCTTAACCATAGACCATCTTTGATAATGATTGGTGACCTCTAGTGGACATGTGGATGATTGGGGGATTAGATGAGGCATCTCTCTGACTTCCTAGATACTGTATCTGTGTATGTGCTTCTCAGTGTTTCTATATTTAGTTATCAGATCGTCCACCTGCATAATGTCAGTCACACTAACTGAACCCAATGTACTAATATCCCGCTAGGCCTGTCAAAATAGTGTAGGCCAAACTTTTCTATATCAAGGACGCAGACCAAAGAGCCAGATCTGATATGATTTTTGTCTCTACTGTTGGAGAGAGTGAACCCCTGAATCAGAATATTCATTCTCATGCATTATCTCATTGTGTAGAAAATTCTGGTGAATAAAATAACCATGCAATTTAAGGTGCCACCTGTATAATTTTAATATCAATAAATTATTACCATGTTAATTTTGACACATTTGTATGATTACTGTAAACAAGGACATCGGCAGCCTCTAACAGATCCTACATTGCATTTTACATTGTGTGCCAAAATGTCAATCTGCTGCATTGCTTTACAGCACAATGAGATACTGTTTTATGGCACAAAACAGGAAGAGGGCGCTGTTGCAACAGGAAGCAAGGGGGTTTATGGGAAATGTGGTCTTAATTTTAAGAAACACTATCACTAACAATACCATTGGTGTGAGATAGAGGCCACCAATCCTCTCCAGCATGGTCTCATTTACAGGGACGGACTAAGTGATTTGGTGGCCCAAGGCAAAGGCAGGCATGGGGCCCCCTGAATTCCAACCTTCACCTTTTTCATTCATCCTTTTTCATCCATCCTTTCTCATCCATCCTTTTTCATCCGTGCTTTCTATAAGTGATATGCACGTAAACAACTACTACTAGATCTGTCACGATAGCATCTGCAAATCTGATGTGAGAGGGCCTGGCAACATAAGACAATAAGTGACAGAAAGTTTAAACAATGACAGGAAAGTATCTGACAGTCGAGTCATATACTATTCTGGGCGTTTTGTGGAAAGATTTAGTTTTTCAATCTTCAACATAGTGCCAAAAATATATGACAATTACAAACTTTCCTGAATTCTGTCATCGGTTCCACTAACTGATCATCATGTACAGCATTAAAACAAATGTGCACTTTCATATACATAACTCTAATGTGGTTCTCTGCCTTATTGTAATCCTAACCCAGTGTTACAAATACGTTCCATCATCTTTGCTGCAGAACACTGTAATAACTCTGGGTTAGGAGGTTCTTCATGTTATAGGAAGTTTTTGGGAGATTGTTGCTGGTAAACTTAGCTGTTAAGTGATGAGAACATAGACACCAAAATCATCCCTGTGTCCCCGCTTTATCATTGGCTCTGGTGCTCCATGCTAACAATTTAGCATACACTATGTTGAGTGATAGTAGACTCCATGCTAACACTTTAGCATACACTATGTTGAGTGATAGTAGACTCCATGCTAACACTTTAGCATACACTATGTTAGTAGGCTCCATGCTAACACTTTAGCATACATAATGTTGTGCGATAGTAGACTCCATGCTAACACTTTAGCATACACTATGTTGAGTGATAGTAGACTCCATGCTAACACTTTAGCATACACTATGTTAGTAGGCTCCATGCTAACACTTTAGCATACATAATGTTGTGCGATAGTAGACTCCATGCTAACACTTTAGCATACATTATGTTGAGCGATAGTAGACTCCATGCTAACACTTTAGCATACACTATGTTAGTAGGGTCCATGCTAACACTTTAGCATACACTATGTTGAGTGATAGTAGACTCCATGTTAACACTTTAGCATACACTATGTTAGTAGGCTCCATGCTAACACTTTAGCATACACTATGTTAGTAGTCTCCATGCTAACACTTTAGCTTACACTGTTAGTAGGCTCCATGCTAACACTTTAGCTTACACTATGTTGAGCGATAGTAGACTCCATGCTAACACTTTAGCTTACACTATGTTGAGCAATACTAGGCTCCATGCTAACACTTTAGCATACACTATGTTGAGCGATAGTAGGCTCCATGCTGACACTTTAGCATACACTATGTTGAGCGATAGTAGGCTCCATGCTTCATGGGTTTCCTCTCTCCCAGTCCAAAGACATGCAGGTCAGGTGAGTTGACTCTAAATTGCCCATAGGTGTGGTAGTGATCTAGCATGTAGGCTATATGCCATGTATATGAAATGGCTAAGCCCTTTGAGACATGCTTGTGATAAAGGACTGTATAAACATGACATGACTTGACATGGGTCAATTTGATGCTGACAGAGAACCAAAAATAAACAACTTAACACAACTATTACGTCTCTTTGAAGTGTTTTACAGCATAGAATATTACTTTTAGATGTTTATGCAGTTGTTACTTGTCTGATACTCATATAGTGACTGTAATGTGTTCACATGAGAAGAGAGGAGCTTTGCCATAGACTCAGTCTCCTCCCCATCCTCTCACACTGCTTCAACCCAAATCACAAAGCAGTTAATTTCCCCCTCATGCCCTTTAAACAGTCTGTAAACACTGCTCTGAGCTTTCCGGCTCTAAACAGCGGTGGCATTATAAGTCCAGCCACATTTCATTGTCCATGTTCCTCTCGTCAAGCCCATTACCAACTTCCTCCCACCCTGCCTGTTATTGTGTTGGCATCCTGGCCTGGTTCACTCTGAAAGACAGATCGGACATCAGCGAGGATGCAGCGCAGGCAGGTAGTGCTTCAACTAATACTGTAATCCTCCATCGGTCAAAAACTACATCATACAACTCTTACTGCTGACCTTTGAATCCCAAACTGACCTCGTTGTCATGCAGTCGCCTGGCTGTACTTCTCTGTAAGCATATCTACAGATCTAATCAGATTTACTGCCTGTGATGCTCATTTCCAGCCTATAAGAGGAATTAACACCTGGTGATAGGAGATAAGTATGTTTGTAATTCATGCCTTTCAGTTCTTATATTTATGGGTTAATGGCCCCATTGTCAAGACAAGATAAGGAAAGATTATCTGGCCAGCAACACAACCTGTAACATTCAAATTCATAGTCTGGTGCCATCATAAAATCTAGATATTTACTGACAGTGGTGTGTTGTGTATGATGTATATAAATCTCTACACCCCTAAGAGTGTATCTTGTGCAGAAAACACCTTCTGTTTAATTTAGTTTGCATGTTCAGTGATCTTATGTGTGTTCAAAAATAACCTTACACCAACCTGCTCACTAACCCATCAGGATACCTATGTAATATATTCATCTACTGAAGATATTTCAGTGGCTCACTATGCTATATTTATTTAAGACAAGTGGAGTTTACGCCATGTCAACAGCTGATGGTAAAAGTGATGTATTTCATTATTATATGATATATGTGATGTATACTCTGGATTATAAGTGTTGAAAATAAAATGAAACAAATACAAATCCAATCCAAATGAAAGAAATCTTGGTTGGTAGAAACAAAAGAATATAAAAAGTAACTTTTAGTAGTAGTAGTAGCAGTAGTTGATCTATGCACCTGGATGAAGGCAGCCATTGTGCATTGCTGCTTGCTTGCTATCTGCCAAGTAGCCTACTATGCTACTGCCTCAAGTCTCTACCAGACTGGTTAAAAGTTATTTATTCACAAAGTCTGATTATCTAGTAGAATATTACATTTACCACAGTGTTAATCTTTGTTTTTTGTTCTGTTTTAGTAGGTATAACCAGTTGTGCACTAAGTTTGAAGTTATCCATTTGTCTTAAACCACTAAAATGCTAACTGACTAGCTATGGCTAACAAAAGCCGGTTGCATATTAAGTTATACACACATAAGTATAGACCTATATATTATTCATATACTATTCTTTTTGTGTATTTGTATTTGAATACAAGAATTTGTAGCAAAAAGAGCAATAGCAAGAGAATTTGTAATATTTTCAATACCAACTGCATGAAGGAGATAAAAACATACATAATGTTACTGGGTGCTAACACATCATTTTGTCTTCATAATTCCTGGCCTGTTAGGATTTTGTATTATATGTATTATGTACGTTATGCTACACTGGCTTCTTTTTTCTTTGTTCTTTAGTGAGGGATGTTTTAATTACTTTCTTACAAGATATTTAAAACAAGGAATCGACAAGACCTTTAATTTCAATAAAACAAGCTATAAAAAGTTTGGTGTGAACCACTCTGAACATGAGAGCATGAAATTTTCCCAAAATGCACAAAACCTTTACTCAATTATCAATGAAAAAAGCCACTATTACTAAATAGAAACCATGTCTTCGTTTATGTTCATTAACCTATCTGTCTAAAAATTAGCAATGTTATTTCAGGAAAGTGGGCTCCTGGCTCCTTCACATCACCGGCAATGGTGATGTATAACCCATAACCATAACCTTGTGAAAAACTTCCTTTCCACTCGATTCAGTCTGCTCCACTCTTATTGATCCTGCTCAGTCACATGATGGACCATCGCCTCCAACCAGCGTCAAGCGCAACACAGTAAAAAAAATTGCCCACAGACTTCCCTTTACAATTTTCAAAATAAAGCCAAACGAATCTGTGTGGCAAAGTCTTTTTTTTAATGACACAAAGTTCCAAAATGAGAAAAAAAAGTATGTATGTAAGGAGGAATCTTTAATGAATAAATAAAAAATGTTTTCCCTAAATTGCTATTTTCACAGTGCTGGGAAGAAGTGTAAGTAAGATGGAGTAAGATGAGATAGTTTTTACATTTTGTGCTACTACAGTATTATAAATGTGTATTTATGTAATAAATGTAATATAATAGACATGTATTTATTTCAAACAACAATAGTTATGTACACTTAAGGTTATTACTCATCCATGGGGATTAAAACATATTAGTATTTTTCAAAGTATCACACGTTAGAAAAAAAGGGTCTTTTATTGGTTCAACTTAGGGTAGGGGTAAATTTAGTATAAGGCGGTAAATTTAGTCATGTGGGGGGTAAAATGTTACACAACATAAAACTATCAACATGAAGTTGTTGATAGTGAGTCCAGATTTGACAAGTCTAAGTATAGTGGTTTTTGATCTGGACCTGGTCCGATGTGGTCTAGACGTGAAAAAAGCAGTGAAATCTCCCTTTTTTGCATTTTCACAAATAGAATAAAGATTTCACAAATCTGAAACTGTGTTTTAAAGAATCTTTAGCCTCTCTAGGATAATCTAGTCCAGATTTGACTAGTCTAAGTATTGTGGTTTTTTTATCTGGACCTGGTCCAATGTGGTCTAGACGTGAAAAAAGCAGTGAAATCTCCCTTTTTTGCATTTTCACAAATAGAATAAAGGTTTCGAGATCAATAAGAAAAAAATGCTAAGTAAAAATTAATAAAACTCAGGATTATGATGCCCTGTGATGTCCCCTGTCATATTGGAGTGTTGGTTTCTTGAGACTTTTTAATACTGAGCAGGTAGGACCACAGCAAATAGGCAGAAATAGCAATAAGACTGAAAATCAGTTTACCATGAGTAAGGGCAATAAGAAAAAAATGCTAGTTAAAATGATCAAAATTTAGGATTGTAAATTAATTAAAGACCATTTCATTCTATGATTCATTCTCATATCATCTTCCCCCTATTTGTTACATTTTTCAGTTCATGAATTAGCTTGAAAATGACTGAACAATGCCATCTACAGGCGTTATGCCACTAAGTCATTATTTTGAGATACTAAGTCATTATTTTGAGAAGGTTTCTCATTATGTTGCGATACTAAGTCATTATTTTGAGATACTAAGTCATTATTTTGAGATACTAAGTCATTATTTTGAGATACTAAGTCATTATTTTGAGATACTAAGTCATTATTTTGAGAAAGTTTCTCATTATTTTGAGATACTAAGTCATTATTTTGAGAAAGTTTCTCATTATTTTGAGTTTCTCATTACTTTGCGATACTAAGTCATTATTTTGAGATACTAAGTCATTATTATGAGATACTAAGTCATTATTTTGAGAAAGTTTCTCATTATAATGACTTACAGGATCTTTTTTTTCCATCACATTGGCGGAAAAGGGCTTCCATACTGTTCTCTTCCTTTGCCACTGTGTTAGGCTTGACCCGATTAGCGGCTGGATTCACAGCAAAAGAGGCGGTGGTACGGTGCAACCAAAGGTGTTTATTCACCCACAAAAATGACATAACAAGACAAAAATGACACTAAGTTGCAAAAAATGAGAGCATGGCTATGAGCAGCTCTCCAGGGTCCTACCAATAGCTGAGGCAGATGAACACTGGCAGCCTTTTATACTCTGCCTCAGGTAATTAACCTGGATGCTACCAACTATAGGGGTCACTTGCATAACATTCAACAATACAATACACTGCCCCCTTTAACCTACCAGTCTACATATCTATCCGATACATACAGTCAAATTGATGTTGCTCTCAAACAATAAATACTGCAACATATAAACAATATACACTTGAGTTCAAACACCCACACAACACACAACACCCCCCCTGCTATCCCATCACATGGTCCCTCCCGGAACTATATATAGGTGCTCGGACACCCCGGGGAACTCTTTTGCCCGAACACCCTGGAACACAGACAAGACAGCACAGGTAAGTGATTGCATGAACCAACAATTAAAACCCTTACATTGCACCACTGTAGTATTGCACTTAGAAATATATATTGCACTTAAGGTATTGCACTTAGAAATATTGCACTTGCCCATACCAAATCATGATATTCAACCAAACAATGAAAACCCATTTCATGTCAGGTTGAGTACTGAACATTTGTTTGTTTCCTTCAGGTGGAGCTTCAATCCTTGACCATGCTGAGTAACTGCTCCAGCAGGACAAGATAAAATAACTCACACAAACAAACTTAAAATGTTTAGTAAAATATATATATATATATTCAATAAAATACTTTAAATCATGACTCTGTTTGCAATTATTAATGCTGTGCAAATATTACTGTGCAAACTATGCTGTGCAAACCATTTAATAAATCAAAGTGTACAATACAAATGTGCAAATAGTGCAAAGGATTAGTAACGAAGTGTGCCTTCGTTACATTTCCTCCCCCCTCTCCTGTGGGAGCACAGTACCTCAATCCTCATGGATACGGGACAGACAGTCAGCCACGACGTTGGACTTCCCTGACCTGTAGCGGACGGTGAAGTCATATGGCTGCAAGGAGAGGTACCAACCCGCGATGCGCATGTTTGCATCCCTCATGCGATTCAGCCACTGAAGTGCACGATGATCGGTCTCCAGGAAGAAGTGTCGTCCCAGCAGATAGTACCTGAGGGTGTCGATGGCCCACTTCATCGCCAAACACTCTTTTTCCACTGTAGAGTATCTTGTTTCTCTGTCCAACAGCTTGCGACTCAGGAATGCAACCGGCTTCATCTCTTCATCCACCTCCTGCAGCAGCACAGCTCCGAGGCCCACTCCAGAAGCATCTGTTTGCAGGGTGAATGGCTTATCAAAGTCTGGACTGTTGAGAACCGGATGGGTGCAGATTGCTTCCTTGAGGTCTCTGAATGCTCTGTCACACTCATCAGTCCAGCGCACTTTATTGGGGGCTGAGGCTCTTGTGAGGTCATTCAGCACTGCTGACCTCTCTGCACAGTGGGGAATGAACTTCCTGTACCACCCCACCAGGCCCACAAAGCCTTTCACCTTCCTCTTGGTGGTTGGAACAGGGAAGGAACGGATGGCTTCAACTTTCCCTAATTGTGGCTTGATTTTGCCAAACCCAATGACAAAACCCAAGTACTGAACTTCTCTCTGGGCAACAGCACACTTCCGAGGGTTGATGGTTAGGCCAGCCACTCGGATGCATTGCAGGACTTGCTGCAGATGGGACATGTGCTCTTCCCAAGACCGGCTGAAGATCACCACGTCGTCCAGGTATGCTGCAGAGAACTCAGACACATCCCTCAACACATGGTCCATCAGTCTCTGGAATGTGGCAGGTGCCCCGTGGAGACCAAATGGCATCACACGGAACTGGTACATACCAAATGGTGTCTTGAACGCCGTCAGCTCCTTAGCCTCTGGTGCCAAGGCCAGCTGCCAGTAGCCTTTGCTGAGGTCCAGTGTGGTGATGTACCTCGCTCTGCCGACCCTCTCCACCATGTCATCGATTCGGGGCATCGGGTATGGATCAAAGGCGGATATGGCGTTGAGGTACCTGAAGTCAATACAAAACCGCAGAGAACCATCTTTCTTTGGCACAAGTACAATGGGACTGCACCACTCACTGTTGGAGACCTCAATTATCCCCAACTCCAACATCAACTTGATTTCCTTTTTCAGTGCTAGCACCAACCGCTCAGGAATCCTGTAACTCCTCTGCCGGACTGGAGCATCCTTCTTTAGATGAACCTTGTGTTGGACAACAGAGGTGAAACCTGGTGTCTCCTGGAAAAGCTCTGGGTCCAGGAGGGGCTTGACATCCTCTTGTTGGCTCGGTGACAGATGGGACAGATCCACTGGGGTGGGCTCTGCTGCACTGGTGGGAAAGAACTTCTCATTCACGTCCTCATCCTGGACTGCACACACAAACAGCTGCTGGTGCACAGGCTCTGGCTGAACCTGGAATTCCTTCAACAAGTTTACATGAAAGATCTGGTGCTTTTTCACTCGCTCTGGCATATAAAGTTCATAGGTGACCTTACCCATTCGTCTGGTGACTTTATATGGTCCATGCCATTTGGTCAGCAACTTGCTGTCACTGGTGGGAAGCAGCAACAGTACCTGCTGGCCTGGGCTGAAGACTCTCTCCCGGGCTTTCCGGTCATACCATGTTTTTTGGTATTGTTGAGCCGACCTCATGTTCTCCCGTGCAAGCGCTGTCATCTGCTCCAGTCTCTCCCTCATCTTGACCACATATGCCACAACGTTCTCTCCTTCTGGTTTGGGACTTTCCCAGTAGTCCTTCAGAAGGTCCAATGGCCCCCTCACTTGGCGACCATACACAAGTTCAAATGGCGAAAAACCTGTTGACACTTGTGGCACCTCTCGGTAAGCGAACAGCAGGTAAGGCAGCCATTGGTCCCAGTCAGCACCTGTGCAGGAGACAAACTTGCGCAGCATGTTTTTCAGTGTCTGGTTGTATCTTTCTACAAGCCCGTCCGTTTGGGGGTGGTAAGGGGTGGTCTTAATACCCTTGACTCCTAACAACTGGTAAACTTGCTGCAGCAGTTTAGACAAAAAGTTTGTCCCACAGTCTGTCAGGATCTCCTTGGCTATGCCTACCCTGGAAAACAGCTGTAACAGGCAATTTGCCACGTGTCTGGCCTTAACAGACCTAAGGGGGAAGGCTTCAGGGTACCGGGTTGCATAATCACATATGACCAATATGTAGCGATTGCCTGAGGAACTCTTCTCTAATGGTCCCACAACATCCATGGCTATTCTCTCAAAAGGTGTTTCAATGATTGGCAAAGGCTGCAACTGAGCACGCACCACCCCCCTTCCTGAAGTCAGCTGGCATTTTTCACAGGAACTACAAAACTGAGAGATTTGGCTATACATGCCTGGCCAAACAAAGTGACTAGCAATCCTATGAAGTGTTTTCTGGAATGCCATGTGTCCTGCCCATGGAATTGAATGTCCAAGTTCCATGACCCTGTGTCTGAATTGCTGTGGCAGTACCAAGGCCTCAACCTTTTCCTTCCGCTGGTAGAGTATCCCACCTTTTACCACATAGGTAGCCTCTTCAAGACAGTCTACACTGCCCTGCTTAACTCCCTCTACCTCGGTCACCTTCTCAAACCAAGGCTTTATGGTGGAGTCCTCTCTTTGCAGGCTACCTACATCTGGTGGGATCTCCCCGTCTAAAAGACAGCCTGGTGTTGACAGCTCCTGTATCCCTTTTTTAGCTGTGCCCAACAACTTCTCCCTCCTTCTCTGAGCCTTAGACTTGGGAGGCTTCACTGGGCCTGACTCCAACTCTACTCCAAAGAAAGGCAACTCCCTGAGAACTGTTCTTGCAGTCTGAGCTCTAGTGGTAACCACATTACAAGGCTGCACTGGCTCTGTGGCTGGTTTGAATTCAGCTTCCCTGCGTGGTGGCTCTTCGACTTCCTCACCTGAGCTCTGTGCTTCACTGTTACCCTTGCTACCATCCTGCTGGTGCACAAGATCTAGGAGAGTGGGGACATCATTACCTAGAATGACTGCATATGGTAAGGTTGGGGCTAGAGCTACTGACAAAAGAAATGTCTGGCCTCCTACTGTCAAATATACCTCTGCAGTGGGGTACTCGTGCTCATCACCATGAACACAGCTGATTATGGCCTTGTCTTCACTCCACTTTTCCCTTGGGACCAGACTGGAAAGTACCACTGACTGAAAGCTCCCTGTGTCAAGTAGGGCTTCCTCCCGTTGACCATTAACCAAAACAGGTACAATGCGACCTTTCTCCTGCAGTGTGTCTAACCTGGTTGGCCGGGGGACTGAACACAAAAGGGATGGCTTGCTCTGATTGTTTGCTGGGCAAAAGTATTGAGTGTGACCTAATCCATTGCATTGATAGCACCTAACCTCTTGCTTAGAGGACCTAGGGGAAGAATTCTTAGCCTTGGCTGAAGGGAAGTGCCTACTGCTGGAAAAACCCCTCCCTAGACCAGAGCCCTGCTCACCCCCAGTGGACTTACTTGTCTGGGCATGGTGGTTCTCCCGGCCAAAGGTGGTGTTTCTGCTCCCCTTTCTGGCTGATGTAAAAACCTCTGCAAGGCGAGCTGCTTCCTCTGCCGTCTTGGGATCATGTTCGCGGATCCAAACCTCCAGGTCTGGATGCACCATCCTTAAAAACTGTTCTAGAATCAACGTTTCTGAGATGTCTTTGACAGTTGATCTTTCTGGTTTGACCCATTTTGAGAACAAGTCTTTTAGGCGTACATACAACTCGCGTGGAGTCTCTCCATGATCAATTTTCAGGGACCGGAACCTTCTGCGGTAAGTATCAGCTGTTATTTCATACTTTGCCAAAATTGCTTCTTTCACTTTGTCATAGTCTTCAGAGTCGTCAATGTCCATGAGAACATAAGCACTACGTGCTTTACCTGTCAGCAGGGGGACAAGGCGGACAGCCCACTCATCTCTGGACCACCGGCATACATAGGCAATTCTCTCGAACGTGGTCAAAAAATGTTCAATGTCATCATCTGGAGACAATGGGAGCAACTTGGGTTCCCTGTGGAAAGGTGGCTCCCTCCGGGGTCTGACGTTACCCCTCTGGCTGGTTCCCTCGTCTGGGTCGTCATCGTCAGTTCTTTCCTGGCGCTGCTCCCCATCCTGCTCATGTCCATAGTCTTCTCTCATCCCGTTGACTTGCAACTGGAGCTGCTGAAACTGGTGCTGCATACTCTTCCATCTCTGCTCTTGACGAGAGGAATCTTTCTCCGTCTGCTGGTCTCTGGCTGCCTGAGACCGGACAAGAGATTTGACCAGATCCGTAAGCTCCTCCAGCTTCTCTCCTGGATTACCCGCTGCCATGGCCCCCAGGTCAGCTGATGAGCTTGCTCCTTCCTCTGGCTGCTCCTGCACACCATTCTTCTTTGC
Organism: Centroberyx gerrardi; assembly: GCF_048128805.1. Lineage (NCBI taxonomy): Eukaryota > Metazoa > Chordata > Actinopteri > Beryciformes > Berycidae > Centroberyx > Centroberyx gerrardi. The sequence goes on along the minus strand of NC_136007.1, from coordinate 28,818,402 downwards.
ACCTCTTGTCATCACCTCTTTACTGTGGTGCGGGCCCCAACTTCTGACACCACTTGTTAGGCTTGACCCGATTAGCGGCTGGATTCACAGCAAAAGAGGCGGTGGTACGGTGCAACCAAAGGTGTTTATTCACCCACAAAAATGACATAACAAGACAAAAATGACACTAAGTTGCAAAAAATGAGAGCATGGCTATGAGCAGCTCTCCAGGGTCCTACCAATAGCTGAGGCAGATGAACACTGGCAGCCTTTTATACTCTGCCTCAGGTAATTAACCTGGATGCTACCAACTATAGGGGTCACTTGCATAACATTCAACAATACAATACACTGCCCCCTTTAACCTACCAGTCTACATATCTATCCGATACATACAGTCAAATTGATGTTGCTCTCAAACAATAAATACTGCAACATATAAACAATATACACTTGAGTTCAAACACCCACACAACACACAACACCCCCCCTGCTATCCCATCACATGGTCCCTCCCGGAACTATATATAGGTGCTCGGACACCCCGGGGAACTCTTTTGCCCGAACACCCTGGAACACAGACAAGACAGCACAGGTAAGTGATTGCATGAACCAACAATTAAAACCCTTACATTGCACCACTGTAGTATTGCACTTAGAAATATATATTGCACTTAAGGTATTGCACTTAGAAATATTGCACTTGCCCATACCAAATCATGATATTCAACCAAACAATGAAAACCCATTTCATGTCAGGTTGAGTACTGAACATTTGTTTGTTTCCTTCAGGTGGAGCTTCAATCCTTGACCATGCTGAGTAACTGCTCCAGCAGGACAAGATAAAATAACTCACACAAACAAACTTAAAATGTTTAGTAAAATATATATATATATATTCAATAAAATACTTTAAATCATGACTCTGTTTGCAATTATTAATGCTGTGCAAATATTACTGTGCAAACTATGCTGTGCAAACCATTTAATAAATCAAAGTGTACAATACAAATGTGCAAATAGTGCAAAGGATTAGTAACGAAGTGTGCCTTCGTTACACACTGATCAAATCAATTTCCTTGGCTGCTCTTTTTAGATCCTCCGAGGAGACTGAACCCTGTTTGTTTTCTGTCTGTAGTCCAGTGGCATAATGATGTCTGTTCTGTAATAGAAAATACCACTTGAACATACTGTGCATTTGTTTAAATTAACTACATTTTAATAGAATGTGAAATTACTTAGATTGGGTTGAGAACCATTGGAGAAGTACTCAGAAAATATCTACTGCTATTTAGATACAAGAATCACAACATCTTCATCATGATAATATCATGGTTACATGAATCATTTTGTGTATGGTTGCATAGAAACAAGGGTCCACAGGGTCAATTTTTCCTGTTCTCCCCTGTTTTCCTAGCCATATAGCGGCTGCATAAATAAGATGCCATATACGCCGCGAAAAAGACTCACTCACATAAACATATACCAGACAAACTGGAAGTACTTCTACTTGAGAAAAGTCCATTTTAACCATAGCTGTGTGACACAAATCCAGGAACTTCAAAACTTTTAATTTGGAAAGCCACACCGTCTCACTTCCTGTCTCGCTCTACCTGACTGGCGGGTTTGATTCAGGCTTTGCAGAAGGCTCTCTCATACTTGACCTCAGGGAGGATTTTTGCAATAGCAATCACGCGTCGTTTACACACTGACTTTCACCGCACATATTTAAGGCGGAGACATGCGAGTTGGTTCACACAGCGCTTGCTTTTGTTTGCATGGCGTCTTGCTAATGTTAGCTAACTAGCTTCCAGCAATGTCAACGTGGCGCAGACTGCATGTGAAGGTGCGGACGGCTCATGGATTATATACCTCCAGACGAGTAACACAGCAACACACATGGCTTTGTGGACATGGAAGTCAAAGCCTGAGCACCGGCAGACCTCTCCAGAATGACTTCTTCAAAGGTGGGGTGGACAACAACTTCAATGCCCCTAGCCCTGATACGTGCCGTTTGCTCTTGCGTGTGGAGAATGTCACGTCAAACTCTATTCACAAATGGAAATGTAATGCTGCCTTGCTTATCGTCAAAAATGCATATCTGGTAGAACGTGACTGGGGACCTTTTATTAATTATTAAGAGCAATACAATTCGGCAGGCTTATCATCCTTCAAGCATTAACGTTACTTATTTAAATAACATTTCAACTTTTGGTTTTGGTTCCCACTGCTCGCTACCGCCCACCACGCTGTGTTTTGATGGCAAAAAACAGGCGAGCCAATGATAAAAGTTGAATCTTTATCAAAATAACTACTGCCAAGCGGATTATTGTGTATGCCGAATTGAAGAGCACTTGCTAATTATTTAGAAAAGGTATTGAGTCTTACCTTATGAAGTATGTACCATTGCAGATATGCAAGGCCACATCAAATTGCCAGAATTTTGAATGGAGTTTGGCTTAGTTTTCTCTCCATACGAGAGAATGGCATCTATCGGGGCTAGGGCTTCTGCTCTATTCCAGAGAGTAGAGTCATTTGTTTATTACAGTGTCTGTACTAATACAGGGGGTCCCATACGTTTTCATGTGAAGGACCCACCAGACAAATGCACTTTGTAAAGATTTTTGTCTTCTGTCTGTAGTATAGGTGGAAAATGTGAAGCTTCTGACCCCTTGAAACCCTCTGAAGGACCCCTTGGGGTACCTGGACCCCAGTTTGGCAACCACAGTCTAATAGACAGACACATAACTCAACTGTAACAAGCAACCATTTGGCCCCACAGCTCACAAACCATTCACACAACATACATAATGGGAGAATAAACTTTCTGCTTTTGTGCTTTAGACCTGGAGTCCCAGCTGGCAGCCATGAGAAAGAAGGCGGCGGATGCCCTGCCAGGGAGCGACTGGAGCCCCCTGGAGAAGAATCCTAACCTTCCTCCAGAGCGGGCGGACATAGTGATAGTAGGAGGGGGTGTGGTGGGCTGGTCCATCGCCTATTGGCTGAAGAAGAAGGAGAGGGTGCGAGGAGGGGTGCGGGTGGTCGTGGTGGAGAAGGACCCAACGGTGAGGGGGGCCGCAACTTCAAGCCTCATAGTCTTGAGTCAAGCTTGGGCTGTGTGGTTTTATATTTCACTTATTACAGCTGGGCAGACTGCAGCTTCAGTCCTTGTTTTACCAAACATTTCCAACTGTTCCTGTAACCCCTGTTAAAATTCATTACTGATTTGGGGAGAATAGATTTCACAAAGGAAAAGATAATCCATGATCCATGTGGGGAAATTGGGTTGTTGCACCAGTAATTAGTAAAAAATGAACTACAGTGTTATGAGAGTGTGCAAAACAACCAGCAGGAGAGCATACTGAGACAGAAAAAGTAGAATATAAAAATATACCAAAAATAAGAAATGTATGCAGAATGAAATAAGTCAAAAATGATAAAATATCAAGAAACATGTAATATAAATAACAAATTAGAAGAATGTGAAGAAAAAACAAATATGAATTCAAAGCAGTGTACATGATGTGCAAAAAGCCATACATATGTACAGGAACTGTCTAGTTATGTGGATGTGCATTGTGTGATATGACAAGCCGTGAAAGTAAAAGCCTTAATGATGAATAATACACAGCCACAGGGAATTATGCGTGTTTAATGCTAACCAGTGTATTCTTCTATCCCAATGTTAGCTGTGTAAACCTAATGCAAGTCTGATTCAAAACCATAGACTCCTCAGAAATCCTTGCATTCGATTTGGTATATAACTGTATTTATTACACAAGTTTGCTGAATACCTCAATTCTGATTGGCTGATGAAGGCATTCTGAGATCTGTTGTTTCTCAATAACAGACCACAGACCACTGTTTGACTAATCATATCACTGACTAATCATATCAAAGTCAGCTTGATTTTGTTCATGTCTAATAAATTTAATTGGCGCCACCTTGTGCCAAAAAAGACATTACTCCTCGGTTATTGTAGACAGTCCTAGTTTTTTGGTAGAAGCTTGTAAATTACTTTAGCTTGTAGTAAAATCTATTTAAATCAATATTTTGTGTCTTTGGTAAGTAGTGGTTTCATAAGTGGCTTAATGCTTCTGGGCTTATTTTGAACTAACGACCAGCCTGCTGTATTGTACATTACCCCTTACATAACTGGTATATAACTGCCTCCTGCTGTGTGTATTTCTCCCCAGTACTCCCGGGCCTCCACAGTTCTGTCTGCGGGGGGGATCCGGCAGCAGTTCTCCCTGCCGGAGAACATCCACCTCTCCCTGGCCTCTGCAGACTTCATGAGGAGCATCAATGTAGGTCACTCGCGTCGAGCCGCTGCCAGGTCACCGCACACTGTGAATGAGTGAACAAACCTTTAAATCTAACAAATGTCACAGTGACCCATCTGGGGTAAGAGCTTATGTCATGTTGATGTGTGAGGAAGAGCAGCTTGTATATACCAACTGGGGTTTCTACTGATATGAGTTTCTGAAGGCCAGTACCATTTTGGACCGAAGCTGCTGATAGCCGATATTCAGTATCTTTCAATTTAGCCATTTTCATGTCGAAAATATAGTAATTCCAAGTATTCAGTGTTTCCCCCAGAACTTTTATTCTTGTCAGGGTGGAAAAGCCTCTGAAACAGCATTTAGACCATCATGGGACACTAAAGCTCTCTGTTGAAACCAGGATAATAATAATTTTACAATAAATATGTAATCAAACAAACTGCATAATATCCATCATATCAGAGGTGGACCACACTGACTGAACTCTATCCGATTTTTATGAATAGGTAAACATTGGCCCCATATATTGGTCTAACCTTAATCAACTGCATCCATCCCCAACACTAGAGGCTTATCTGTCCTATCCAGGTCTCTATTAAGTCTCAAAAGGTTATAGCTGTGTGTTTGCTCAAACAAATGTGATGCAGCCCTCTAGTAGATGTTTTATGGATTTTCCCCGTAAGGTAGAAAATGATTATCTGTGGAGGTTTATGAGTCTAAAGTGATGAACACATTGTCCTCCCAGGAACACCTCAGTGTGCTGGATGAAGACCCGGTGGACCTGCAGTTCAACCACTCAGGATACCTCTTCCTGGCTAGCGAGAAGGTGGCCCACATCATGGAGGAGAACTACAGCACCCAGAGGTATCAGTCCTCGAACTTTTGATATGATTCTGTGACTGTTTCTGCATTGGAAAGTTGGAAATTCCAACTTCGTACTAGGGGAAATGCAATGGAACGGCCCTTTAAGTCAGAATTCCCAGTAGGAAACCCAGGCAAGATTTCTCAACCCCATCTGACGTCACATGAACATGGTGGCACACACTGTGGACGCTACACAGCATTACTTTTAACATGTTTATAATCCTCAAAATACACTTAAGTTCGAAATCTATCAGTCACCTGTGTGGTAAATGGGGAAACTTCGAAATCTGAAATGTAAAGTTGCTCTTACAGTTGCTAAGGGGCAAATTTAAATCTTGTGTGCGTCCATGTTTCTTCGCTGTTTTTTCTGAACTCGACCACTGGAATTACAACCTACCAGCTGGGAATTTCCAACTTCCGACTTTGAATGGAACGCAGCACGTGTGTCATACTTCTGCTCAACCTGAAATGATTGTTGTTGCATGACGCTAGGTATGCCGGAGCCAAAGTATCACTTCTATCTCCCACCCAGCTGAAGGAGAAATTTCCATGGATCAACACGGACGGTGTGGTGCTCGCTTCATATGGTGAGCGTGAATAATACACAGCTTGATATTTAATAACAGAGAACAGAGAAATCATTCTAGTGTGTGCATCCATCAAGCTCTTGAACACTCGAAGATCTCTTTCATATTACGGTGCCAATATATGTCATTTAAGCGTCAATGTTTGTTTTTACTTGTCTTCCCTTCCTCTGCCGGTCTCACCCAGGGTTGGAGAATGAGGGTTGGTTTGATCCCTGGACTCTGCTGAACGCCTTTAGAAGGAAAGCCATCTCTATGGGTGTCATTCAGTGCTTTGGAGAAGTTACAGGTTCGTTTTGGCCTCCTAACACCAAAACATACTGATGGGCAGTATCAAATCCTTAGCATTGGAGATCTTCCCTATTCTATAAACATTTTTCAGATCACTAGTTTTGATGATCACTCTTATTGCCTTTCAGAAGTCCCAATCTTCCAAAAACTTGGTGTATTCCTTTTAAGCCTGTGCCTTTTGTATTGATTATGCCTGTGTGAACAGGGAATGATCTTGTGTTGTTAATCTAGTTGGAACAGCCAGTTGTCTGCTGGCTAGTATTAATGCTGATGTCTCTTCTACAGGTTTTAAGCATACAACAAACGTAATGACAACTGTTGATGGTGACTGTGTGGATTTCAAGAGGATAAATTATGTCAATGTAAGTGTGACTGTATGTCCTATGTAGCTGTGATGGTTTGCCTACATTTTTGACATCATTTGAAATGATTGTGCATTGATAGTGTTAAACCGTGTCTCTTTATTTTGGTTTTTAATTGGCCTTAAATTCAATTCCAGGAAGCATTAAAAGGAATTTGGCTTTCTGAACCTTGCCAATACCCTGCACTACTACCAATGTCTTTACACAGTCATCATTTGCCAGCTCACAAGAGCAGCTTAATTTCTGTCGCCTTGAAAAATTTAATATTTTTATGTACTCTGTACAATGAGTCAAAATAGTTGGACGGCAACAACACCATTTTCTTTTTTAAATGGTGGGATCAGAGGAATTTTCTTGGCTTAGACGAACCGCATCACAGTCTACATGAATGGTGAATGCTTTGTGTTGAGCAGGTTCAGATGCCCAACAGTCTGGAGTACCAGCCGGTGGAGTGTGCCATTGTAGTGAATGCAGCAGGAGCCTTTTCTGGAAAACTGGCAAAGATGTTGGGCATTGGCTTTGGTCCCAAAGACACCTTAGCTGGAATCCCCTTGCCTGTGGAGCCTCGGAAAAGGTACATCATTGAACCAAGGGGAATATTTCCCCTTTCAAGCTTTCAGGTGCTGTCCATTCAATTTCATTGAAAAGGCTGGCAGGATTTGCCTTTACTAAAACCTGCCTCAACAAGCTGCTAACCCATCTAAAAGGACTTGATTAGTTTGGGTTTCAGTGGAGAGTTTTAGTGTCCCATGATGGTCTAAATGCTGTTTCAGAGGCTTTTCCACCCTGACAAGAATAAAAGTCTGGGGGAAACACTGAATAGTTGTAGTGTTTGGATTTTCTTGGCATGAAATTGGTAAAATTTTAATATTGGAAATTTTAAGATTGTGTTACGTGGAGGTGTGTTGAGTACCCAAATGCAGGACAGCGAGGCAGGTGGTGATTAAACCCCAAGACTGGGTGTTTAATGTAACAGGCTGCAGGTGACACAGGAAACCAAAGACGAGAGCTCTTCACACATAATCTGACACGTTACAGAAAGCAATGATCCGACCAAGAGTGACTGGGGAACAAGACTAATATACACATGGGGGGTGATTACAAATGAGACACAGCTGGGGCAGACAGGAAACATGGTACACGTAGAACTAAAAGAACTAGACAGGAAAACATAATACACAAAGAAATACAAAACCTAGACAATGAACAAAGGCAGAAAGTCACCATCATGACAGATTGAATGTTGACATTAATTAAATGAGTTGAATGTGACTGCTTCGATAGCAGGAAAGTGCAATTTACAAGAGATTGTACATAAGAACTTGAAAACTCTGTCACTGAGGCCCATCACAGCCGTTGTCCAACTGATTTCTCCTTAAACCTTCTCCAGGTATGTGTACGTAGTCAACTGTCCGGATGGTCCAGGCCTGGACACCCCCTTCCTGATCGACCACTCTGGAGTTTACTTCAGAAGAGAGGGGTTAGGAGGGAACTACATCGCAGGGGCGTCGCCAGAAGAGGTTAGTAGTAGTACTAAGCGCTTCTCCTGCCTATTTTTATAATGGGAATGAACGATATAATAGAAATTGAAGTGAGTTTCTATCTGCCTCGCCTCAGGAAGAGGAACCAGATTCCAGTAATCTAGAGGTGGACCACCAGTTTTTTGAGGAGAAGGTTTGGCCCCACTTGGCCCAGCGTGTTCCTGCTTTTGAGAGCCTCAAGGTAGGGTGGGATCCTTTGGGATAAAGCAGAGCAGCCAGCCCTTTATGTTGTATCATAAGTCCAGTATATCAGGTTCTCAATGTTTCTTTGTTTGGTAAATCATTGTAAAGATATGATATCCCTTTTCAATCACTGACTCCCACTAGGGTTCAACCGATATGGGTTTTTGAAAGCCGATAATGATATTTTTTGGATTGAAGCTGCCAAAAGTTAATATTTTGTGCCAATATTCAACATCTTCAACAACCATTTTTATGCAAAAAATCCCTCAGAATTGTTTTCTTGTCAGAATGGAAAAGCCTCTGAAACGGCATGTAGACCATGAAACACTAAAACTCTTCATTGAAACCCATGATGTTGATGATGATGATATAAAATATAACAAACATAAAGTAGATAACATTTATGCAGGATTTATGTGGACCCCAGTCAAAATATCTCATAATCAGTTCAGGTTTAAAGCTCCCATAGACAACCAGTGTAGTATTGATCAATTCTATTAGAAATATGTAATCAATCAAACTGCATCATATCCATGATTCGTAGTTGGTTGACACTGACTGGCTCATGTGGTTCTTAATTTAAGGCCAATATTGTCCCCCATATGTGGCTCTAACCCTACTTCAGACCTGAACTCTTTTATGTATCCTCAACCTGAAGGAAATTCAGCCCTCTTCCTCTCGTCCCTCCTCTCAGGTCACCAGTGCCTGGGCGGGCTTCTACGACTACAACACCTTCGACCAGAACGGCATCATGGGTATTCACCCGTTGGTCAACAACATGTACTTTGCCACCGGCTTCAGCGGCCACGGCCTGCAGCACTCCCCCGCTGTGGGCCGAGCCATGGCGGAGCTGATCCTGGACGGGAACTTCAAAACGTTGGACCTGAGCGCCTTCAGCTTCAGGCGCATCCTGGCCCAGGAACCCATGCTGGAGAGGAACATAGTCTAGAAGAAAGGTAGTCTTGATACGTGTCGTTTATGCTCAACTCTATGCAAGATGTCAGTTTAGTGTGATTTTTCTAATCGGCAAATGTACATACCGTGTAGAACATCACTCGAGACTAGGGTTCACCGACATTGTGTTCCCCGGAATTTCTTCAGAACAAAGGATATTAGTAGGGCTGCAGCTATCGATTATTTTAGTAATCGAGTATTCTACCGATTATTCCATCGATTAATCGAGTAATCGGATAAAAAATACGTTTGCTTTATTAAAGAGCAATAGTAAATATACAAAAGAGAAAAGCTGTCCGCACGAAGCTGTCCATACGACACTGTGATTTACTGAAAACGAGGTGAAATAATAATTATTATTGATAGTTATTACTAGGCCTAAATATCATACAAGTTCATAAGACTGGCTAATGTACATTTATTTACTATGGTGAAGGGTTGCCCTACACCTGCTGACCCTACTCACTGCAATCAAACTAAACTGAATATACCTGCTGTATTGGACTGGTGCATTTTAGGCTCCAATTGCTACTTACACCACCTGATATTTTGCTTTCTGGGGTATTTTATGCATCACTGTGAGGGGAGTAGGTGTGTGTGTGTGTGTGTGTGTGTGTGTGTGTGTGTGTGTGTGTGTGTGTGTGTGTGACTATCATAATAATAACATGAATGAAGCTCAGGCTTTCACAAATTGACTGCAGCATTTTATTTTCTGTGGTTATTTTCTTGAGCAAAACTTAGCTAACTTAGGGACATCATAACTAGCCACCATATTGATTTACGTTCTTAACTAGCCATTACATATAGCCATAATTAACATGCATTCTTTACTAGCCTTCATCTCATCCCGTTTTAATATTAAGTGCTGACTCCGCCCACCCGGGCCAGTTTCGGGGTACGCCGGTAGCAATTACAAGTGGACCCTATCCTACAGTCCCTGCTCTCAGCGGAGGGAGGGAGCTACGCTGTGTGGGAAGCGCTGTGACCGTCAGACCTCTCTGGATTAGACAAGCAAGTAGAGAAAACCGGCATCAGCCGAACCAATTTATTGCCAAATGCTTTGGGATTCAACACATTAACATTGCTTCCCATGGTCAGAAAAAGTCGGCAGATTTGTCGCTAGTCGCTTTTGAGAAATAAAGTCGCCAGGGGGGTCTGAAAAGTCGCTAAGTCTAGCGACAAAGTCGCCAAGTTGGCAACACTGGATCCGAAACTTTGGACACTTTCTGTCGTTTTCTCTGGCCTGTCTCTTCTCTTCGCCCCTCGCTATTTTCTCTCTCTTTCTCCAGCGCGTTGTGCAACAGTAATAATCATCCGTGCGAATCACTGAGTGTGTATATAGTTATATGGATTAAACGAAGCTTCGATGCAAAGAATTTGCATCGATGATTTTTAGTAATCGAGTTACTTGAGTTTCTCGAGGAATCGTTTCAGCCCTAGATATTAGTAATAATAAAAACATTCATGTGTGGAATACAGTAAAAATATATCATTAGAATCATTTTAATATGTAATCAAACAAACTGCATCATATCCGTCATATTGGAGGTGGGCGGAATGTACTGGCAAATAATTGTCCTTCTCCGCATTATGATCCACTGGTGAATTTGGCTTTAAAACGACAATATAGCGACTGTTTGAGGCGGTAGTGAGCATGTTTTCTTTTAGCTGATTAAAAAATTTGAAGGGGACAAAGGAGCAACAAGCAAATCTGTCAAAAGCAAATCTCAAAAGTAGAGATTTTATTTCAATTCAAGCCGCTTGGTGGATCGCTTGTGTGCCGAATTAACCGTTGGACCGTAACGATTCAGAAAAGGTCTTGAGTGATGTTCTACGCTGCATGTATGTTTGCCGATAAGGAAGACATCAGTAACATGACAGGGTCTTGCATGGAGTTTGGCATGACGATGTTCTCTCCATACAAGAGAGAACGGCACGTATCGGGGCTAGAAGACGAGGAGGAACGGATAGCAGGAATAGAGACTGCTGTCTGGAGAAATCTGTTGGAGGAAAACTTTAAGAAGTGGGAAGAGGAACTGCCTGTCCAGTTGGGAGTGAAGGACAGTTTCACAAGTGGGACAGGATGGAGAAGGGCTGGTGACCCTTGTTGGGAAACTTTGTGTCAAAACTCCTGGGAAATACCGACTTTGGCTTTAAACTTTCCATTGGACAACTGTGAATGTCTCGTACCATTATGCAATACGTTTGCAGCATAAAGGAAGAGTGTGTATGTATATATATGTATACAGATACTTTTATATGAGTTAACACATATTTCCTGTGTTAATGCAAGAGGGAAATTCCACTTTTTGTATTAATGGGATTTACAGAATCCATGTGTGATGTAATCCTGAATCCAGATTAGAGATTTTCATGAAGAATCAGCAATTGATCTTTGTTGTGCATCACATCGATCAAGCTCATCAGATTTTATGATTTATCAACGTTTTTGTGGAAAATTGAACTTGAGTTGTGTCATCATTCTCTCTCTCTCTCTCTCTCTCTCCCCCTCTCTGTCCCTCTCTCTCTCTCTCTCTCTCTCTCTCTCTCTCTCTCTCTCTCTCCTCTCTCCCTCTCTTTGGGGAAAGGGTGCTGTATATGAGTTGTGCACCAGATGGAGCCATTACAGTGGGTAGCTTTTCACATCCAGTGACTGCCACTGAACCCCCCACCCCCACCCCACCACCACCACCACCACTTGACAGATTGAAGTCAAGATGAATGAGGTGTAATTTGTTCCTTGGAAACGATGGGAAAATATAGAGAAGGGCAAAACTTTAGAAATCATTCATGTGAATAAATAACACAGCTGACATGTCCTTATTTTGCCCCTAAAGATCATGGTAACCATTTTGCTCTAATATGCATCACAGTCCAGATCAACCGCAGTTATAAAGTGATTTTAAGATTTGTAACAGTTTATTAGCTGATTGACGAATACTGTTTTTTTTTTTTTGGCCTTTAACATGAATGAAATTTGTATCAAGAAAATGATTTAAAATGGGCATCCCCTAATCCAGATACCAGATCTGGGTCTTGTATTTTTGATAGTATTTAAAGAAGAGGCCATGAATGGTTTTGTTCCTTCTAAATCCATAGGGAAACTCTCTTTATGAGTATATCATTCACAAAGCGATCACAAGTGCTAAAATGTCTGGCGGGTATCAAAATCATTTTTTAAATAAGCCAAGGAGAGACGGGGTGCTTGATCCTTGAGAAATCATTCAAGTCAAGTTGGCATATGGGGAACAAGACCATCTCATTTAAGCCAAAGGTCCACAAAGACCCTGATAGCCTTCCAGTCCTCATGCCTTTCAGGAGTGCAGGATGTGCGCTGGATTAATGAGATCCTCCATGATAAAACAATGTGAGATCTGTTGCTCATGGGCTTATTTGAACAGTTTACCCATGACACGCACAGGCTTGTTGGATCACTCCTCCCATGTTCCTTTGTTTCTCACTTTCACCACTTCAAGGGCCTTGCTTTCTACAGACTCCTGCCTTTCTATATAGCCCTGTTACTGTAGATGACCTGAACCGCTGATGCTCATTGGTCAGTCAAGGGGCAGGAAACCGCACGGTGGAATGTTTTGCGCTTTCAACAGGCTCCGATCATGGAGAAAAGTTGAGGAGAGCAACTGTAAAGCGTCCAGACCAGCTCAATCTGTTCTTCTCAAATGACAAAATACTTATTTGGGATACTCTTCAATTGAAAACCATTTTCGCATAGTTGGCCACTGTTTAACCAAATCATCATATAAACTGTCTTTGTGTGGTTGTCTAATGCAACTAAAGAAGGGTTTTTGAACACACACACACACACACACCCCCCCTCCTCCTCCTCCTCCACCTCCTCCTCCTCCAGATCAGGCTTAGTAATATCAGCCACATCCACATCCTGGACCGTTAACTTCCTGCAGCAAAATGCTGCGCTTAACATGCAGCGTGCCTCCAAATAGCAAAGATGTGACAGTGACAGTGACATGCACAGTCAGAGGCAAATACATACCCAGAGCTTTGTATGACAAGTGGAGGGCCTCCCCATATCTTACAGCTAGTCATTAATGCAAAAAAATAGAGATATAAAAGTAAAATAATGCAGTGAATGCAAGACCTGACGTGATACAAATACAAAAATCAAGCTATAAAACTTAGGTACTAGACACTAAGGTACATTATGATTCTATTATCTGTAGACAATAAAAAAAAGTAATATCTGGTGTCATCAACCAACACTTTGTGGAGCGACTCATTCAATGGATAGGAGACAGAGTTTGCACCCAGAGTGATTATCTGGGGTAGTGGGTGCAGTTCCCCATTCAGAGCTTTAACCACAAAATGAAACTCATTTGGGTCTAAAAACTGAAGCAAACCTTCCTTGAATCCACAAAATTAACATATACTACATATACTACAGTCTCGTGAAATTGGCAGTAGCATCACAGTTTAGATTATAGGTTCTCTAGATTCCTGCTTACATCAGTATATAAAATACATGAGCAAAAAATAGTACATAATCACACAATAATAAGGTACTATGATTACTGCTACTACAACTGCTACTGCTACTACTACCATTATTACTACTACTATTACTATTACTACTACTACCTTCTGTTACTACTACCATTACTGCTACTAATACTACTAATGCTATTACTATTATTACGACTACTACTATCACTACTATTACTACTACTAATACTACTGCTACTACCATTACTACTGCTACTGCTACTACTACTACTATTACTACTACGACTAATAGTACTACTACTACTACCACCACTAATACTGCCGCATACTACATCCCTCATACAGTGGGGAAAATATTTTGATGTGAAATGACGACAGCAGAAAGTGAGCAAACCACCGAGTGAACATTTCAAAAGTAATCTGCAAAGATCTGCACCAATTGCTGCCAGATGATTATTTATTTTCCCCAGAACAACATACTGGATATTTGTACATGTTTGGATACATTTGACCAAGAAAGGCTTTATTGTTCATTGTAAATACCAAAATTGCAGAGTATATGAATATGTTTTATGTTTTTTTGACAGCATGAAGTTTTAGATTCTCACAGCGTTGCCGCCTCTAGTGAGCAAGGGTGGTATAACAAAGTAAACACACAACACTGGAATGACTTCTAATGATAAAAACAGAAAATAGACTCAGGAATTAAGATATACCTGGACACATTTACTCCTAAAAGTATCCTCCCCCTTTACTTCTGCAGTAAGGTGCGAGTTCGTCTTCACCAACATTACCCAAGGAGTCTGCTGTGTGCTTTGTGCAGCCCTTCACATCAGCTATCACAGGCTGTTATCTTCCAACCTCACAGCTACAGCTCAACAGATACAATCTATAACTCATATTACACGTATTTACTGATGTAGATTACAGTGCATCTGATTGGAAGCTACTGATAATGTTTTATGGCAGAAGTTGTCTGCAGGATTCTTTCAGTGCCTCTGTGGCTGAATCACCACAGCAGGAACACTGGCTGCATCTTGAATCATTCCCTGTTCCCATGAGTTACATCCAGCTAATGGCATCTGTATCCGATGCAGAGGGCCATCTTTTCAGGCGCCTGCTCCATTCAAAACCTCCCTTAACGGATATGAAAATATGTTCCACCGATACGAAAAAATGTCCTTTCACAACCGGTCTTTGCCGGCGGAATATGGCAAAGACGCTCTGTCCCTGCAGCTCTTCATTTTGATGCAAATGTTAAGCAGCCTTGCAGGTTTGACAGAGGGGGGGAGGGGGACCGGGGGAAATGCAATTGAAGGATTTCTTTGTGAGGCCCAACGCAAATCCCAAATGTTCTCAGGGCTGAAAACAAAAACAGCATGGGTGCTGCGCTGGCCACGGCGCCCCCCCCCTCCATAGATGCACCTCCTGCCTGCACAATAGTGTTGAGGGCCAAACTCTGCGACCACTGAATCTGGAATATTCCACCCTGAAGAGGGCCCTCCTCATACTGTTCAGGGACCACTCTGCTCTATAGCTTTCACTGGCGAGAACCACAGCCGGCCATGAATCTGGTAGAAGTCACTGGTTGTGTTGGAGACCAGGAGTTTTTGGTGGGGTGTTGAAGGGTGTCTAACGCTGCTGGAAAAATGACGCCCACTGGGAGCTTTCTGGCTGGCTCCTCTGTCTGTATGAGGCCAGTGTACATGGTGGCATGTGGCTGGGATTAGGAAATTTCACTGTGGATTAAAATCTTTCCAACGCCTTCATGGCCACTTGCAAGAAGAAAGGAGTCTGAAGTTCCAGCAGCGATCCAGTCTGCAGTTTGGGCCCATGGTCTCACTTAGCAGGTAAGATTTTTATTTATTCCTTTCTGCACAACTAGGGGTGTGATGATTTTCTCATTAGACTCTGTGTTTTGGTGTTTGTGTCTAGCCTTTTGAGATATGTTTGAGATATACTCTTCATTTTCATTAGGGTGCAGCTGATTGTAATGCACAAATATAAATGCATTTTTGTTTTTACTTATGGACTTGTGTCGAACAGCCGCTTAGGGAAAAGTTGCTAAAGCTATTTAAAGATTTAGCCTAGAGATTATAAATTGCATAGATGTTACTTTCTCTAGTTTCCCCACTGTGCTTTGTAGTAGCGCATACAGCGGTGGCTTTGCCAATTACATAAGAGAGAAATACAAAGAGCTAAAGAGAGCACAACTCAAAGAGACGTTTACTCAAGAGTCCCACTGCAAGACTATTTCTCTAGACCCCTACCAAGACAGTATATAGGAAATATTACGTATAATAGAAAAACAAACATTCATTAAATTTTAATCTTTGATGAACTGAAAAAAAAGAGTACAGTCTCTCCAGAAGTATTGGCGGCCTTTATTAAAATGAGCCAAAAAGGCTGTAAAAAACACAAATAATGAGCTTTATAACAACAACAATAATACTTTTCTGTGCTCAGAAAATGTTGCTTTTCATAACCTGTTAGTCAAAGACAGTTGTTAAGAAAAAATGATTATTTCCAATGTGTGATAATATTTACTCCAAAAATATGTCTGTTTCAAATTTTAGTACCCATGGTTACAAAACAAACAAGTTTGTTGTTTCTTAAATTTCACCTCCTTTTCCCCAAAGAGCTCCTGTAGCCAACCTTGAGTCTAATCCAGAGCTGTTATGTAAGGCTGCATGCAAAAAACGGATCAATCTGTGTAACTGAACCTTGTGACATCATATAGAACATTTGCTAACGCTTTGGATAACACTTCAAATAGTGTTAATAACAATGCATTGGTTCTATACTAGCCTAGGCCTATCCTGCTGTAGGCCTATACTAATAAATGCATTTCTAATGTAATGATCAATGAGGAAAAAGTATAGACCAGTATTGATTCTGACTGTATATTTGCATACAGTCATTCACATGTAAAAACATATTTGAGAAATGGCCGTTACTGCAGTCACTATAGCTAAAAATACCAATTTCACATGAACGTCCCAATACTTCTGCCACTTTCTGTACCAAAGTTATAATTTCTCTGCAAACAACATTTTAGCACTGCACTGCAGGATATGGCTTAAATCCAATAATCAAATAGTAATCCAATCTATTAGTCAAAATGATCAAAATGCATAACAACTTTTACAGTCAAAGGCTCAGCTGCACTTGTATGAGGTGACTTCCTGATCTGAACTAGAAGGAAACCGCTTCGTAATGACCTTGCACTTGTTTCTTCCGCTCCAGGATGTTCCAGCTGATCCAGAGTCACATCCAGCCAGCTGGGCACCGAAGCCGCAAAACCCGCTTGGTCACCAAAGACGGCCGCTGCAACATTGAATTTGGCAACATAGAGTATAGCAACCAATTTGCCTTCCTGGCGGACGTCTGGACCACCTTTGTGGAGATCCGCTGGCGCTTCGTCTTGCTCCTCTTTGTGGCCTCGTTCACGGGAAGCTGGTTCATTTTCAGCCTGCTGTGGTACTGGATCGCCAAGAGCAATGGGGATCTGACAGGACAGAACCGCACAGATGGACATGTCCGGTGCATCGACAACGTCAACGGACTCACAACGGCTTTCCTGTACTCTTTGGAGACCCAGACCACCATCGGGTATGGCGGCAGGGCGCTTACTGGGCACTGTGCTGGCACGGTGGCTCTTATCGTCGTCCAGTCTCTCATTGGTGTCTTCATCAATTGTTTCATGTGTGGGGTCATCTTGGCCAAGATCTCCTTACCCAAGAAAAGGGCAAAGACTGTCACCTTCAGCGATACAGCCGTCATCTGCTTGAAGAAAGGCAGTCTCTGTCTCCTGATCAGAGTGGCCAACCTTCGTAAGACCTTACTGATAGGGAGCCAGATCTATGGCAAGCTGCTTCGGACGACAACCACACCAGACGGAGAGACCATCATTCTGGACCAAGTGGACATTGACTTCATGGTCGACGCTGGCAAGGACAACTTGTTTTTTGTATGCCCACTGACCCTCTACCATGTGATTAACAGGTCAAGCCCGTTCTATGAGCTGTCAGCAGATACCCTTCCCCAGCAGGACTTTGAGCTGGTGGTCTTCTTGGACGGGACGGCTGAGTCCACCAGCTCCTCCTGTCAGGTCCGAACTTCCTACATCCCACAGGAGATCCACTGGGGATACAGCTTCCTGCCCATCATCTCCCGCACCAAGACGGGCAAATACCGCGTGGATTTCTCGAACTTTTCCAGAAGCGTCCGGGTCACCACGCCCCACTGTGTCCACTGCTTTGAGACAGACGTGGACCAGCGAAACCACAACAACCAAAACCGGCAAAACCGCAATTACAACCAGAAGCTGGGGATCGACAACCCTGGGTTCCAGGTGATTGACATTCATGACTCTGTGGATGTCACTAAAATGTGAGAAAGTAGCACAAAGGAGCTCAAAGTGTCCTCTGCTAGAAAAGCAATGCATAGTTAATCAGGATGTGGGAGATAGTTTGACGAGGGATGTGGGTTCGTCTTCCTGTTGTACAGACTGTAACTGTCAGTCAGACAGACATATGTTGACATGGTGGTGTAGAACCTCCTCTGAAAATTGGTGAAGAAATTTTTAGGACACTATGGTAAGATATGTATTATCGTGTCAATACTTTGTTTTCCTGCCCAGTGTTTCATGTGAACATTCGCATTGTCATCAACCCTTTTGCCTTGGACAGACAAAAAATTCTGGACAAAACTCTTGGTATTCTCAGATACCAATGGGAGTTAAGCTGTTGCTCAACGGCTCATTACAATCAAAGCACCTTTGGGACTTAAGACTTTGGCTAGGTAATGGGTGTGAGAGGGAAGAAGAGGGATTGAGGTTGAGACGCGTCGACAAGTAGAAAATGAAAGGGGGCAAAATATTGGATGGCACAGTGTGTACTCCTTGAGAAGATTAGGGCCTGAGCCCATTATAATGAAAAACTGTGTTATAAGGGCTGGGGGGAAAAGTAGGACAGACCTTAGAGTTTTCTCACTATTCCTACTGAAAATACTAAATGTATGCTGTTTTGTCATGTTGACAGATCTTTTATGCCTTGAAAATTAGGAAACTGTGAACATAGCTGCTAACTGACTTTTTATTATGACCAGTCTACATTTTGTAGATCATATTGTGTACAGTATTAATTGTTCTCAGGGAAGCAACATCCTTAGTTAGAATAAATCCTTTTTTCACAAAACATTGACTTAGATTCGTTCTTTGTGGGGTTTTGATATATGGAAGTATTTTCCATATTGAATATGCTATCAGTATGTGTTGGCAGTTCTTGAGTAGCATGACATTACACTCCTCAGCTCAGTACGGTCAGCAAGACTTCCACTTCAAATAGTACTGAAGGTTAAAGAATGCATTCATTTGTTGTCCATAATGCATTTTCAGTGTAGTTTGTGTGGTCAAAAGTAATTGCAGGGCCAAATTAAAGAAGAGGTCCATTCCAAAGACATTACCTTAAGTTCATCATTCAATATCTCTAAAATATAGATGATCCAGCCTGTTAAAGGGTTATCATTTTGTCAACCAATGAGTGCCACCGTTTATGATCTTTTAACCATCATTTGTTCTCATTGTTTATCAATCGTTTCGAAAGTGTGTCAAGGTTTTAAAATGGTGTATATCTCATTTTGGTAAGTTGTTGATCTGTAGTGTGATATGAGGTAGTGCGGTATTTTTCGCACAGTAATGCTTGACAGATAAACAAATACTGTGTTCTCTAAAGCAAGAGAATGGAGAATTTAACTCCTAATTCGATTCTAAGTGAATGGAGTATGCTGAGGTAAACGGGCATGAAAAGGTTTTAAAATGAAAGACATTGCATAGTGGATATCACACGTCCGCACACCCTTTCAACTTGTCTACTTTTTATTGCCTTGAGGCCTGAAATGAAAACCTTTGACGGTGTATTAAAAAGTAAGAGACTAAGAAAACTAAAACTACTTTATCAGGCACACCACTCCATTAACTAAAATGGATCAAAAGGCTGCAAGTCACATAGCCGTAGTTTGCTACAGGCAGACGAGGGTCGAGGGATTAAATTGCTCTTTGAATGTTAAAATGGACCAGAGTGTGTGAACTAAGCAATTTAGTTCCAATATCTTAGAAACTGCCGTCCTCCTGAGCTTTTCACAAGACAGTGCCTGGGGTTTATGTAGCATGGCTCACTGAGCAAAAACACAGTCAGCAGCAGTCCTGTGAGCTACAGCAACTTATTGAGTTCAGAGGTTGGAGGAGAGTGGGAAAAGCCATGCAAACAAGAAGATAGAAAACAGATTTATCTAGATACGTCACCAGTAACAAACAGGCTAGAAACAGAGAACTAGCTGATGCAGCTTGTTGTGGTGTGGCTGTAGATCCATTCAGTAACGTTCTCAGTAAAAGTGAATAGTGTGATTTGTTGGATTTGTTTCCAAATGTAGGTTACTGTGACACAGTAAACTGTCTTGTCTTTAGCCCTAGTCTCTACTCCAAAACACTCTGAGTTGTAGCTTGAGAAGAGTCAGCTCAGTTAACCTGAACAAACTGTTAGCTAGCTAACTAGCCAGCAGGCTCATTTAGCAAAACAGCTTATGTTAACATTAAAATACAGTGGAAGTGAATAAAGTGCTTTGACCACGTGTTGCTTCACAAACACACTACGAGTTACAGTAACTGACAAAGAATTGAAAAAGAAATTTTCTGAAAACGTGTGTGTTTTCTTATGCATAACGGTATTAGCATTTAGTGGGGAATATATTATTAACAAGTTGTGAGAACAGGATTAGCACATTCAGTCTGATGTGAAGAAAAAAATCAAGTTGAAAAACTAAAAATTGGAGTATATGAATTCATATCTAATCATAAGTAAATATGAATAAATTGTTATAAAAACAGAACTGCATGCAAAGCTCTCAGTAGAAGTCAAATTACAGTATAGGACACTGAATCCCTACCAGCTCCAGAGCTTCTGTTCTGTTGCTGACCCTGACCTCTGACCTCCCTATTATTATTATTATTGTTAGTAGCAGTAGCAGTAGTATTTCCAGCAGTTATAAGAATAAGAATAAAAGAAGCAGTGACAGCTGGCCTTTAGAGGGCGTCAGAGTGCTGCCCCACCCACACTTGCATTAAAAAAACTTTTTTCAACGATTATTTTTAAATATTATCAGTTTATTCACTATAAAGATATGAAAATAATGTGTAAAATCAATGACTTCTGCAATAAAAAAAATGATTTTCAAACTGTCCCAGTTATACCAGCATGACCCCCTTACTTCATGCTCAGAGATGTTTTCAAATGTTCAGACCAAAGACTTCTGGTGTATACACCTTTTCCCCAGTGCCCCTTAGCTTATTGACAGCAGGCAGCATATAGAGCAATATTTGATACAGCCATGGCTTGTTTTCATTTAGCTGGAGAAAGCTTTCTGGCATCCAATAATTTTTTCAGTGAGACAGACTTCCAGAATGGCTTTTTTTCCCGTTCCATTTGGATTTACAGAGCAAGTGCAACTGGGTTTCATCTGCATAATAATGAATAGAAATGTTGGGAGGGATCGGCACAGCGAGTCTGAAGCAGCAAACAGAAAGAAGACTGAGATGAGGAGGTTGAGCAGGAGGTGCAGCGGTTTATGTTAATTTACACAGACGCACTGGTTTTGGCACCGATAAGAGTCCCACTTCATCCCCCATCTGATAGAGATAAGGCAAATGTACAGTAAGGCGCACACACACACACACACACACACACACACACACACACAAAAACACAATCTAACCCTAAACCCTTACAAGAGTTGGCGGCCAAACAGAAATATTAACCAGACCAAAAAATAATCCTTTCATCCTGTCAGAATGAAATTTTAAATGCTGAATACACAAATACGAACACTTTTTGTACCATGACATATTTATTTTGTTATTAACAAATTCAAATGAGCTAATATTTCATAAAAAATGTGTGAATTTGCAGTCTCAGTGGATGGAAGTCAGAGTGCATTTTCCTGTTTCATTCTGATGAATAACAAAATAGTTGGTGATTTACAGAAGGATTTGTACATATTTTTAGAAGTATATTCTACTATATTATACTACTTCTTAATATAAAATACCCCATTAAATAGAAATGATAAAAAACATCAAAACTCCTGTGTAAGTCATCAGATATTTTTGTTAGGAAGCAGCAGGTCAAATTTGGTGTCATTAATATGTCATTATGTGAAAATGGCTAATTTTGTGCTTGGTGTACTTGATGCAGCTGGTATAAAACATATTAATGAACAATTTAGAGTTGTTTTTAATTATTGTTTTGTACATTTTGTGAAACTACAGTAGTAATAGAAGCAAAATATAATATCTCAAAACTGATCAGTCCAGCAAAAACATTTTCACCTGTGGTGCCTGTGTGAAAAACTGGAGGACAAACTCAATCAGAGTGGCAAATGTATTTTATTGACAACTCCTGGATTCCTATGGGAAGAAAATGGTAATTATTCCACATGTAAACATGTTTTATAAGGTCACTTGAATGTTGGAGTGTTCGCAGGATACATACTGTAGCAAGAAGAGATGGTATTCCACTGAAATTGTTCTTCAATAATATTTCAACATGATTGTATTAGTACAATGCTTATGAAAAGTTAAGCATGCACAAGAACCTCCCCAGCAGCCTCCCTTGCAACCGGTTCAAGTGGTTAGTTCGGGTCAGAAAATGCTACTTTTCTTTAAGGTAACAGTAACCGCTGACTTAGGGATTTATAATAGTCAAACTCAACATGAGAAACGGCTTACGGACACACCGTAGACGACCAACCCCATTAAAGATATATACCAAGATTTTGGGAGATTGTTCCAATTGGTCAATTTAGCCGTTAAATAATGAGAACATGGACACCAAAATCATCCATAGGTCCCCGGTAGATCATTGGCTCTGGTGTTCCATGCTAACACTTTAGCACACACTATGTTGAGTGATAGTAGGTGACTAGCATTATCCAAAGTAAGAAGACTTTTTTAGTACTAAAAAGTTTTTATTATATGGCCTGTAGATTTATACATTTGAAAAATGAAATATCATGAACTTGATACAGCTGATATAGCCAGGTTTAATTCTGGAACTATTTCAGGTGAGCAACCACATATTCAAAAGCTGCGCAGTGACTTTTAGCTGTACAGTTTCCCATCACCCACCTTCACTTCTTATGGAAACAGGGAAAGTAGTCCCTGATAGTTCATAACATTGTCATTTTTGTATATTTTATGTAAAATTTTACCAATCTCTTACACAAAACTGCCAGACTTGGCCACATATCATTAAAGATTATTTACCATTTAGCTTTAGAGCTGCTATAAGTTCTAATTTTCTCACATTTGAAATAATGCTAGTGGCTTACTATCACTTAATATATGCTGAAGTGTTAGCATGGAGCACCAGAGCATACTGTGGATAGTACCGTGGAAACATGGATGATTTTGATGTCTACGTTCTCATCACTTAACAGGAAAATCGACCAACAGGACAATCTCCCAAAAGGGCTGCTCATGGTTTCCTTGAAGCGACTGAAAGTCAGTGTCTTACAATGGTAAGAGGAGTTTGAGGTTGGCCATTTGACATTTTGATGTTTTGATTTATCTTGCTTCCCAGTGAAATGTTCCCTCCAAAACAGAGTATTTGTGAGGAAAATGATGTCTACAATGTTGCACAGCCCTTTTGTTCTTGAAATGATGTGGTGGTTGGTGAAGGACTGCCAGTGACGCACTGTGCATAGTTG
Organism: Centroberyx gerrardi; assembly: GCF_048128805.1. Taxonomy (NCBI): domain Eukaryota; kingdom Metazoa; phylum Chordata; class Actinopteri; order Beryciformes; family Berycidae; genus Centroberyx; species Centroberyx gerrardi. The sequence goes on along the minus strand of NC_136007.1, from coordinate 28,795,123 downwards.
TACAGATCTTTTAAATCCACTTCCGTCTCAACAATACCACATAAACCACCTAGTTCATGCTCATTGTGTTGCAGTGAGCCACATGTTCAGACCAGATTGTATGGCGGCTGGTTAGGGGCCATCAATGAAGTAATGTTCATGAAAATTTTTTCAATGGATGTTACACCATACACACTTTCAAGCAATTTAATGTCATTTTCTTTAACGGCTAAATATCTTCTTAAGCACATGATTTTATGCTCAAAGGGCGGCATGATGCATACCCTTTGTTTCTCAATAAGCGCTCAATTTATTAGGCTTGGGCCGATATTCGATAATATCGATATTTTGGTGGGACAGTATCATGATATTACATTTTTTGAATATTTTAATGCAAAAACTGATTTTTGCTCAGCAGCTTCTACATCATATGACCTATACAGACCACAAAGCATGCATCATTTCCTTTCTAGAATTCAATACATTTATATTAATATTTAGATCTAAAAAGAATGTTTTTTTTCCAACAGCCTCAAAGTGACATGACTTAGAGACCCCAAAATCAGCTACAAATTGTAGTATCAAGGGCTACATGGTGCTCACCTTGGTTTTTAGCCTGCCAGTGAAGACAGATGGGGCCGCCGTGCTCAGGGTCGCCTCAATGACAGTTAACAAGGGGGAGGGAACGCAGTGTGATTTACTTTCCCAGCTTGTCCAGAGATACAAACCAGCGATATAAACCAGCGACCTTCCAGGCACAACCCCGCTGCCATTAAGGCAAGTGTTTTTATTCTCTGCACAATCAGACAATAAACTGATCTAATGGGCTAATTTTCTTAAATCAGCGAGTCTCTGGCTTTAATTTCATAGTTTGTCTTCACTAAAAAGAAATGAATGGAGAGGTTTACTGGTCATGTGGATGTGATTCGTTCTCCACTGTCAATTAATAATTTTCAGTGCCACCAAGTAGCTGCTTTACCAAAATTATAATATTAGATGTTTGTTATTAAGGATGGTGGTGACAGATTGTATTCACACAGCAGTTATTGTAAATAATGTTAAGTGGTCCCTCTAGTCTTTATATACTTACACCTATGCACAATGCATGGACTGAAGCCAATGATGTGGCATACAGGATAATAATGACGGGATAAAAAGCATTACCATTATGTAATGATGTAAAATGAAAGGAAGAGGTACAATGCCTGGAAATGCTGCCGGTATATAATGATAATACAGCTTATCTAGACTAGATTTTCATTGTAGGCATTAGTACTGTAACTTACTTCAATAAAGTTTCAACTTTATGGATTATCTGATCTTGCTACATTAAATCCTGGTGTTGTTTAATCTGTACACCCTACATCCTGATTGGTTTCAGTTTTAAATCTGAAATGAAAGTCACTTGTTCCTTAAACCATTCGTTAAAGAAGGAGGAAAATATAAAAGTTATGTTTTTGGATAATTTAGCACAAGTATTTTGGCCCTAAGAGTAGTGGAAATACTGAACTCACTGCTGTTGCGCCACATAATGGCCTTTGTTTATGCTTACTGCTATCCGCTTGTGCCATCAAGAATGAATAATTTAAATGATACGAGATATCATATGCATGACAGGCGTTTGAACCACCAACTACGGCCCACTGAGGCAGCTGACATTGTCTTTTATGCACATCATTTTACGACCTTCTTTATTTATGACGGGGAAATGTGAACTGATTGGCCTATGCAGCGCTGTATAAATCTAAGAAAAAGTGTGTACACATTGTTCAATCTTTGTGGAGATTCACTACTACAAATACTGCATATGCTTGAAGTTTTATGTATGAGGCCCCTGCAGTTTAGCTCACCATCATTTTAGATGGGTTAAGACCTTTGAGCAGAGAATACCAGCCACTTCTTACATGACCAAAGATGAAAAAACAAAACCAGACCCGACTAAATCAGCAACGTTTGGCCAAAAGACAAGGCATCCAAATGCCAAGGCGTTCATAGCGTTGGATTCATAGCATGCTGTTGTTTAGTGGTGAGTTTGGTCATTTTTTTCCCTCCCCATGCAATCAGGTCAGAGTCTAGAAACTCTTACAAGTTGACATTTCTTCACCGAGACTCCATGGTTTTATTCCGAGGGGTTCACACACATTTTAGCCGCTAAACGCAAGAGCCGATGCCGTTACGTACGTGGCGAGCAGAAGCGGAGGGACATGACTTGACTGGGATATTATTAGCTCGCCTTCACTCACAGCAGCACTGATAGGCTTTGACGTCGCTCATAATCATCTCGTATAAATGCCCGCAGCCACAGCTCCATCATCTGAAATGCTGGGATCCGTTCGAGTAAAGGAGCGTTGTGTTTGGCTGAGTGGCCACACTATATTTCAATTATGCAGCACTATTAATTTATCTATTTTATTACTGCTCTTCCCCTCCCCACCCCCCCACCAGGAAGGCTGCTGGGATAAGTCCTTGATAGAAAAAGAGATACACAATATAGACTGGACAAACAAAACCACAGTCGCAGAAACAAGCACTTCACATTTTGAGAATATTCTATTCCAAAACACATTACTGTCCAATCTTAACATTAATCAAAGTTGATCATCTGGCCCAAAATAAACTCCCACTAAATTTGGTAATGGTTGATGCTGCTTTTTTTGCCCTCAGCTCGAGTGTGACAAACTGACAGCACTGTCAAAATGGATTAAGACCTTATTTCCACATCACTCAAATGACTCAAGCAATAAACGCAGGCTCGAAGGCCAATTCAAGCCTTCGCACTGCAAAGACGAAATGTTTTGAGGCGAAAAGGGGGGGAGAGACGATGCTGTGTGACTGCGGTTATGGTTAGAGTCTCTCTGGCATGCACTTGCAAGGAACATGAGATCCATGGGTACAAGTTCACCTACACCCTGGGTCTATCTGTGCTACAGGGCTGATGAGTGGCACTGCATTTTTTTGTTTTCTATGACCCTGAGTGGACACAAAATGGCATGTTTGGCTAGAGTTCTGGCCCGCAAAAGGCATTTTCATGTTGTACTTTTGCCCAGCTGTAGTAAACATGCACTTATATAAGTTATTTATGAGCAAAATGTATGTCATGATAGCAAATGTCAAGAGCAGAACTATTAAAACTACAATCCAAAAGCTTTTCCCTTAAAACTCAAGGGGTGGGTAATGGGACAAAGAAAAGAGAAAGAAAGAGAAAGAAGCCACCTTATAATATGAAATCACAAACAGTGCGCTTGCAAAATGCTGGCATTCTCACAGAGATTAAATTCCCTCACTCTGCAACTCCGTTCGGGGGAAGAAATAAAAACAGTGGCTGCCTTGAAAGGGAAAAGCAGCTCTTCATTTACCAGGGTAAACAAGACGCTTTGAAGTCAGGCATTTAAAATAGGATTTACATGAATAAATAAATCACTCACTGATGTGAGCTCCAACACTGTTCATGAAATCGCAAAAGGCAGAATGTTTTGGGTGTTCATGTGATAGTAATCTACGTTGGGCGAGAAACCGGCTGAGAAAAGACATGAAATTCTCTTTGGAAGACAGCCCAAAAGATAGCAGTCATGTGCATACATGACCTCGCAAATAATGTTGTCAGCCTGTAGTCTGCGGATCCGGTTTTTAATTAATACCATCTGTTCTAAATAATATTTTTGTTCCAACTTTGCTCTGCAATTTTCTAATATTGGCATTCATCATCTTAGGAATGGTTCCAAGTACGAATGCCAATGCCTTATTTGCTGTATGAAAAAACAATGAGAGTTCATAGTAAACACTATGATTTGGACTTTATTGATGTCATCATTCATTTTGATGACGTCTGGCATTTCACAAAGCCCCTCTCAGTTCTAAGTTGTATGAATGGACAATGAGGTCCTTTTTGTTCTGCGTCGTCGATGTGCTTCACAACCCTGTGTCGTCCTGACCGTGTAACATGATTCAAATAAAAACTATAAAAATAAAACCTTCCACGCCCTGATCCTCCCTGTCTGTCATCCCCTGCCTCGCTATCTCTGTTCCGCTCTCATGTTGTATGGATTTCCCTTGTATCTCATGTTTACATTTGTGTGTCATGGATGAAGAACAGAAGTTGAAGATTGCAGTGCTGTCTCTGGGTCTGTCTTTGCTTACATGAGTCTGACAGCCACTGGTTTGGTTCTGTGTCTTGGAAGACCTCTCGGCCCGGCTCTTCGGCTTCTCCCCCCCCTCCCCGTTGAGTTATCGGTACGGCGGCTCAGGCTGTTGAGGGTTCGGCCTGTAAAGCTGCTGCACCCGCACCGGCCTCCCGTTGGCTGGCCAGCCGCCCGATAGCTGTCCGATGACCCTGAGGCCGACCGGCTGGCCGTGTCCGGGGAGCGGCGTGCTGGGGCTGAGGATGTGGGTTTGTCCTAACTGGGATTCGGGCGGAGGCGTGCTACTTTGGTGGCCCAGGGCCGAGGCGGGGGGAGAAACGGGGTAGTGGGGCAGCAGGATGGCCGGCGTGAGGCCGTAGCGCAGCTGGAAGACTCGGAGCGGGCCCTGGGCGACGAAGCCATTCGGCCGCTGGTGAGGCTCCTGGGGATGCTCGGAGTCTTTCTTCAGCTCTTGGACCTTGTTCTCGTGCTCCTCTGCTTTTTTCGTTTTGCCCGGCTGCCGTTTAGCTTGGGCGACCTCCTGGATCTTCTCCACTTGAGCCCGACGGACGTGATATGCCTTTCTGGAGCTTTGGAAGGAGTCCAAGAACTCATCCAGGGTTACATTCCCTTCCATGAACTTCTCCAGCAGCTCCTGTGAAGCAGAGCACACAAATAAACAGGTATCAGCAGACAGGATAACACACAAAGGTCCAACCCCTGGGAATCCTTCAAACAAACACTTGTAAGTATAAAGGGGATTTAACAAGGGCTGGGAATGTTTACCCATGAACTTTGGCATAGACTGTCAGCTACAACTTTTCATTGTCAGTACATTTTATATGGCCCACAAAGGTCCTTATGCTGCAACAGTTACATTTGGCAAAGCTTGAAAAGCCTGTGATCTGTCTCTGACTGTGGCCCCTGGATGTGGAGAGCTGGTTTTGGGCCCCGTCTAGCTAGGCAATACACTGATGACAACAGTCGTATTTGTGAAGCTAACCTCCTTTAGTGTACCAACTTCTTAAAAATAGACAGTTGACTCGTTGAGCAGAGTCACCTACTCAAACGGCTTCAGGTATCTTCACTGTTGCTTGTACGTCTAAGTAGCATAAACTGTCTCCAAAGAGCAACAATGAATGTTTTATGTTCCTGACAACGTAAGCCCCCAGTGGGCTGCGATCTGGCAGCTTTAACACATAACCAGCAGAGCCTTGAGAAACTGAAGGCATAAATTAGGGTCATCAAACAGAAAATAAGTCAGTTAAGTACGTCACCCTCAGTTCCAGACTTACCTGGACATGTGAAGCAAGTCATGTTTAATATGGAGGATAATGACTGAAATCACTACAGTAACCCCCTTGTGGGTTGTGTGGTCTACTTTTCATAACTGGTGACACTGTGAAGCAGGATGGGCGTTTAACCGTTTCTACTATTGCACAGCAGTTTGAACAACATATAGTTAAGGTTTTGTCTCCTTCGTCCTCCTTCCTTCCTTCCTCCTTCAAGGAACCTTCCTAATAATGCAGCTTAACTGCAGGCAACAGAAGAAGAAGTTGTTGGCGAGAGCCTTTGTAGGCAGTGTCATGTGGCTGCAGCTGAGTTCCATACACTAGCTCGGGATGCCAGCTACCGAGAAAACACATATTTTAATAAGAGATGGGGGCGGCTGGGCTGCAGTCTTTCTCACGGAGCTTCATGGTCACAGTGCCACTACTGTGAAAACATCACATTTTTAAATTCAATTAAAAGTTGTTTTGGTAACTGCTGTATTTGCTTTCAAATGCTGCTGTAGACCTATGATTAAAATGCTGATGATTTTCCCCTCAATCAATGATGTTCTCTGAAGGTTTAGAACACAATTAATGCAGATATTTTTTTTAGATTTTTATTGATGGTTGAAGTTTTCAACATGAACTGAAATGATGTGACACCCAGAATTTGTGAATGTTTTTTGCCCATTGGTGCTCCACAACATAATTTGAAGCTATGTAATTTTATATATTTATATATATATTTATTTGAGTGGTGAAAATGCCGCAATGGCTATTTCACAAGTTTACTTACTTACAAGTTTACTAATTCTGAATGAATGTCACACACAGCTGCCCACATTTACTGACCCGCCGATCTGAATCTATCTAATAAACAAATGGGTTGAGGTGTTGTCTCAGCATTCATTCATGGCGGCTACTCGTTATGATGGGTGTTGCCTAATCAGTCAGTGGACAGAAACTCTAATGACTTGAAGTCATAGCGGTATCGATTGGAGCCATGCGAGGTGGGGGAAGTGTTATTTAATGCATGGATCAATCCACGCCTGGAGCAGCAGTGGGGGTTTCATCTGTGGGAATAAGCCTCCCTCATTTCCTCCATTTGAGCCAAAGGAACGTGCAGAAAAACTGCACCAAGGATTTACAAGTACCACTTGCTAATGCATCACGTTTAAAAAGATGAATGTTATGAAGCGTTGTTATGATGAGATTGCAGCTTAAGCTGCGAGTTCAAGTAAATGTATTTTGTACACAGTGCGTACCAGAAATATGCAAAACTCTGATAGTACATACAAAAAGTCCAAATATTGTTGCATCTTTAAAGGTATATCCTATCAACAAATGCATCCAGCCATGTGAGCGTGTGAACACGGCCTGTGAAAATATCCTATGCACCCTATGCTGAATACAGCGAGTAATTAATGACTTGTGTAGGTGGTTACATGAGCAGGCAGCAGCTGAAGGAGAGAAACCGAGGGCCGGCTCCCACTTCTGCTCGTATTCCGTCTGCCGTCTGGATGTAGTGATTGATTTGGAGCATTAATTATTCTATTCCTCGGCCTTGGTGAAAACAGGTTGCGCCCGCACTGTATGGATTTATTTCACGACTGATTTTCTTTTCAGAGCTAAACAAACTAAGCCAATATTTTCTCAATAGCCACTGAGATTTCTGAGGAACACGCAATAAGGAGATGCTGCACTCTTGTGTTGTCTCAGTCCATCGTGCTTTACATCACCCATAGCATAAGGCCCCATTTCTATTTTGCAGAAATCATACAGAATCACAAAATTTGTTGGTATAAAAATGGAATTTAGACAAACACTGAATACAACAGTATTGTGACATTTTGTGGAAATTGTAAAATTTGCAGCAAAATGTGTTATTTTGAGTAATTTCTATAAGATGTACAGACAAATGTAAACGTCACAGCAATGTGTATGCACAGCAGAGCTGAGTTTGTAATCCATGTTGTGCGCACATACTTGTCTGTACATGCATGTCAGAAAATCCATGTAGGTTTGTTATGGAAGTCTTCAACACTATAGGCCTACAAGTGTCTACGAGTACAGTGAGTACATGCAGGTGACTATGAACATAAAGTTCTGCATTAATCTACATAAGGACCTAAATTAGGAAATCAGGTAGCCCCAGACAAAATCGGAACAGGATGATACAGTAATGATGTGGTGCACTTCACCACTGTATCATCCTTTCATAGTTTTGTTTATTGATCACAAATGCAATTCAGTGACCAGATATTTTGTTTTGTTTTCTATGACTTGGTTTCTTTGACTTGGAAAGAACTTGCTTCTTTGCTGCCAGTTCACATCAAAGAGACAAAGGGTGCGTTCACAGCAAGTGTGTTTGGAGTGGTTTATTCTGAGCGTTTACTCCTTTAGTCCAGTTTGGCCAGATGAGAACAATGCCATTTGAACTCGGGTGGCACCAAACAACTGCACCAAGACACCTGAAAATGTGAGTCTGTTCTCTTCCAAGCGAACTGCAATGTGGTTCATTAAGAGTGAGAATCGTCCGTAATCCGATCCGACTACAGGAAGCACCCTCAAAACGCAAGGTTTTATGGGTATATGGAGATGGATGTTGACATCTGATAACCTGCAGTTCCTCATGCTTGGAAAGCCTAGCAGAACAAAATGGAGGGGGCAAACCGCAATCTGGACTGATGCTCATTCTCGGCTATTTCTTCATGTGTTCTTAACTGGTTTGAACACCAGAGAAGGTCAATTACAGCAAAGAGCGCAGACAAGTCCATCATGCTTAGCTAAAGTTACAATGACTGGAATCAGATTTGTTTTGACTTGCCCCGCTGCCAAAATCTCTTACCTGGCAGGATGACAGGTTACCAAAACTCTGTCCAATAAACAAGCTACTTATGAGTCCATGTGACTTTTGTTTACAAGCCCTGGTTCGCTTGTTATTGGGGCAACGTGTTCCTGAACGAAACAAATACAAAAATGCAACAAAGTAAACTTTTCCACTATGAATCAGACCAAACGAAACAAACTGTGATCGCACCCTTAATCATAAGGCTGCACAGATCTATTTCAAATGCAACCTACTAAACAATATTTATTTACTATGTGCCTGGCCCTTTCTCAACATATACAATATGTATGACTAGTCTTGTTGTTGGTGATGATGACCACAGATAGGCAGGCAGTCCGTCTGCTTGATTGATCAGCAAATCAAACGTGCATGTGTCGACATTGTAGAAGTCCTACGTTTTACTGCACACTTGCTGAACTGCTGCTGCACATTTGCTCCATCCTCAAGAGGAATCGCTTGGAAAAATCTAATTTTGCTTTCTTTGTAGCAGTCACAAGGTGCAATGAATGGTCTGGTAGCTAGTAGGATGATAAAAAAAAAATTGTGTTCCAATATTCTAAATCGGTTCTAATGTAAAATGTTCAAGAAAGACTTGCTTCCGGTATTAATGCACAATCGACGTACAATATACTGTATACTGTATATCAAGGGGGTTTCTTCTGCGCATTGCACCTTTCATGGGGTGTAAACCAATTGCAAAGTCTGTTTATGGGAGAACCTATGTGAAAAACAACGTAGATTGCTATAGACATTGGTGGACCACTCACTATATGTGTCTCATTTCTCTAGAGATCAGATTGCGCAAAAGGGGGTGGGCCGTCAACTGGAATGCAGGCTTTTTGGGTCCTCAATGGGACCTCCACAACAGTACTGACAAAGGAGCAAAAGAATGTGTTGGATTTACAGCAAGAGTGAGCAACGACAACTCCAGTGTCGAAGCTTTTGTTTTTACCTCTGAATGCTCCTCAGCACGTGCCACCTCTTCCTGTAGGAGGTTCTGCGCTGTCTGCAGGCTGTGCTTCTGGACATGTGCCTCTGCAACGACAAAGAAACATCACTGATTCACACGGAGGGAGGGGTGGGTGGGTGGGTGGAGTGGGGGGTGAGGTATGACTTCACTCCAGTCGGAAGGGAAATTCAGTAACCGAGAAACCGCGGCAGAGAAAATGATTTTCCGAATCGCAAAGACCCTTCGGGGCATGTGCTGATGAGGAGATGGTGGTGATGTGGTGGAAGTTTTTTTGGGCTAGATAAAAGGCAAAGGGAAACTGTAAATGTTAAGCTTCGAGCCGACTTAGCAAGCTTGTCATCTTAGGTTGGTCTGCTGATGGAAATCTACTTTGGAGTCGCTCATTTTTGACTTCCGTTCATTCATTCATTTGTTTCTCGGATGCAAAGTGTTGCTTCTTTTGTTTGTTTCATCCGTGTACTGTATATCAGCCGGTTGGCAATAAACAAATCTATCTACGATCAATAGATAATTCAGCATACATTTATTCATTCAGCACACATCCATTTATTTCTAACCTCGCCTTCGCATCACTTGAGAGGAGAAACGAATATACCCAGGAGATGAACGTGCATGTGCATGCACATATACATACATTTGAATTATTTATGTCCACGTCAACGCAAGAAAAAATGCAGGGGGCATTAACAATAAAGATACACAGGGGCATCATTTCACAAAAGTGGTCCTGAATGCTCCCTGATGCGAGTGTATTTCAAGATATGGCTCCCAGATAGACTTCTAGCAATTTTTGCTTGATGTTTGCTCTCCATTATAATGCTAATAACTTGAAGATCAAATTGCACTCACTTAGGTCCAAGACAAGGAGAGTGCTGCACTTGCCATACCCAACTGACACCCATGAAGACACAAGCAGACAGTTTCAACACCTGCCTGATACATATGTGACAAGCACACGCACAGCATGTTTTCACCTTCTAGGGAGCACGGACATCATTATATATAGGCTTGACCCAGCTGACTTAAAAGTGTGTCCTGTCCCTTCAAGTGTAGCTGTGGCAGCCACACCCCCCCCACCCCCACCCGCGAGCCAGACCGAGTTCAGTCGAGAGTGAGGGGCAAATAAAGGTCATGGTGGTGACACTAATAATTCCGATCCCCCGGGGGAAAGTCTATACCCTCCCATCTAGACAGATGAAGATAAATGGACAATGTGTGTCAGGTACTTTTTGGCTTGGCATTTCCAGCCAAGATGTTCACTTTAAAACGCTCCCTGCATGTCGTTGGGGTATGGTAAAACAGTTTAGTCATTGGTCATGGGTTTGAATAAGCCTAATCTTCAATGCTGCACAACATGTTCCACTTCATATCTTGCCATCAACTCGGCATTAATAATCTAACGCTCCATGCTAAGGCTTTGGGGTTCTGGCCGCCGTTGCGCGAACACGTACTTTGGATGCAGTCGAAAAATCAAGCATGCGTGAAGGAATGGCCTTGTTCATGACCCCACACTGCAGATGTTGGAGATGGGGGCGTAATGAGAGGTGACAGCCAGGCAAACAAATACTTCTGGAGCAGCTGCATGTGACCTACATTTTAGGAGGTGGGGGGAGAGTAATTCAGCGGACCTGGAGGGTAATGCGGCGTAGTGCCGTGGCGCTGACGGGCGAATGGTGTTGGGGATGGAGCGACGCGACCGTCTCATCCGAGAGTGAATCTGAGATGATGTGGAGTCAAAGCCTACGCATGTCTTGCTGCTGCCACATGCGGGAGGCACTGGAGGGGTCATGTTGTGGGGAAGCGCCATTGACGGGACAGCCAACATGAAGACAGCAACAAGAACAGATAATTGTAAATGCGATTACAAAATAGGTGTTCTATCATTTTTTGTTCCATGGTAGAAAAGGTACAGTTTCCATTTACATGATAAATGTATTTTGAGGAGACATTATTAAAAGGATGACATGAATGAAGAATTTTGTTTGAGACTTCTTTCACTTAATTTGTAATTGCATACTTATGTGGACTGTTCCAGGCACGTTGTCATTTTATACCACTTACATACGACGATTACTCTACTCTCTACTGATGTAAACTATCTGCATGAGTGAGAGTTGTTGCTGTTAAAAGCGACTTCTCTTCTGGTCCATTCTGTTTTTCTTCCTCCTTGAGTTAAACTCCTACTGACTGTTGCCAGGGTCACTGTCAGATTTCAGCCTTGATGAGTCTTGGACCGCTTCACACTGCATGAGCCTGACCAGACTGGACCAACCAAATCAAACACGTCTGAAAAACAAAAAAGGGGTTCTGACTGGTCTGAGTCATTTGGAGTCTTGAGCCTGTTCACACTACAGGATAATCTGACCGACTGTCAGAACTCATTTTGCCTTTAGAAAATACCACCACTACCAAAATACTAGAACTTGAACTGAAACTAAATACAAACTAAACATTTATAAAAAACAAAAACTGAATCAAAACTACCAAAGCCACACTGAAAACAAACTAAAAATAAATTGATATATTTAAAACTATATAAAAATACAAAGCTATAATAGCCTGAACACAATCATCTCATCCAGGAATAGATCTGAGACAATGTGGAGTCAAAGCCCGTCTTGCTGTTGCCACATAAGACACGGGAGGGGTTATGTTGTGGGAAACCTTCACGGATGCGACGGCCAACATGAAAACGGCGTGTGGGCTAAGCTGCTGACCTCTTGGCTGACAGCTGATCTCAACATGTTACTGGATCAAAAGCCAAAAGGCACCAGAAACCTGCAGCGCACATTGGGCTACAGGATAAGAGAGATCCATTCTAAAAGGCTGGGTCGCAGACAAAACCTGTTACCAATTCACTTTACTAGCTCTGCTACCTCTGATGATGTAAGACATTTGTCTTACTATCAAAGGTAGGGGTTAGGTTTATGATCATAGAAGTTCAAATAATGTTGGCATGGTAGACTAATTTATACCTTCATTAATACAGTAGAGTTAGATGTGTCAAAGCATATACCCTGCACCTGCTGATGACTGTAACAGAAGAAAAAAAAAGGAAAAATAGCTTCTGATGTCTTTAATTATAAGAAATGTGCAACATCCCAATCTCAGTTGCGTCTTGACCATATTGGACTTTCATACTTTTACACACACTTGGAAGTAAAATCTTACTTTCCCATTTATTCTTTTCAATCTATGAGAACCTGCAAAGGTTTTCTAAAATGCCGATTTACTCTATATGCAACTGTTCTGTTGACTTTGTCTTGAGTTCTAGATAAAGCGTGAGGGAAACATGGTGGCTCTGTGTTCTTAAAAAACAGACAGACACAGGTAGACAGACAAATAAATAAATACATAAAATTAAAATAGATAAAAAAAGATCGATAAATGATTAGATTGACAGCCTGATCAGTAAATAATACAGCGAAACAGAGGAGTCAGGAGAGAAAGTTCTGGCACAATATTGATTAGATTTACTACATTTGCACTGATAAATGAACAGAAATGTCATAAAATTGTCTCTGTACAACATCGCTGACCTGCCAATGACTTTACTTCTTGTCAAAGGCTGCTAGATGATGGAGCACCAGCTGGAAACAAACCAAACATGTCATCTATCTAAAAGGAATATCATTTTTTTCCCCCCTAAAAGGCACCGACTCCACCTCACCGAACGGCTATGAGAATTCGAGTGAAGAAAAGCCGTTTAACATGCTGGGCAAGCTATCTGCCGCTGATTATACACAAATAGGTCATGGTATTACAGATGGGGCCTTGCAGGGCATGGATGTATTTTTGAGCCCTGAAAATTAGCCAACAAGCCAGCAGTGCATTATAAGCCAGCAGCATTCCGGCCCTGAACCCTCACGTCGGCGCTGTGCTTGTCTTCACTCGCGCAGAAATGAGAGTGAGAACGAAAAAAAGGTTTGATGTTTAATTATAGCGCACGCGTCAGACGTCACTTTGCACGTGGACTTGGGAGGTGCCATCTTCTACTATTGTGCATAATTTCATGTCACTAATATATAGCGTCTCATGGAAAATTGAGAAATAATTTTGGAAATACAGCACATAAGCAAAACTGCTTCAGTCCCATCACCTGTACTTTTTGAGGGAACCATTTTATGACATGTTAAGTACCATTAGACTGATATTGGTCTTTTATTAAAAATCAGATATCAGCCAGTCAGTGTGGTCCACCTCTGATATGATGCAGGTTGATTGATTACATATTTATTGTAGAATTGATCAATACTACACCGTTTGTCTCTGGGAAGCCCTGAACTGATTCTAATGAGACATTTTGATGAGATTCCACACAAGTAAATGCTTTATTAGTATTAGTATTGGTTTCAATGGAGTGTTATAGTGTACCATGATCTAAATGCAGTTTCAGAGGTTTTTCCACCCTGACAAGAATACAATTCTGGGGGATTTTGTTTTTGTTGGCAGGAACTGAGTCAGATTTTATGTCGGCTTAAATATTAAAAAAAACATCTGTATCTGCCTTCAAAAACTCATATCAGTCGAATCCCAATATAAAGCAAGTAGATTTACATGATAACTCTGCATACTTGTTTTTTTTTTAATCCTTGTTTTTTTCTATTTGGTCTCCATCTTTGTTGCTCAGCGCTCATTGCTGTGGTGTTTCTGCACTGCTCTTTCCACAGATCACCTGTCAATCAAACAGTGTGTCCAGCACTGGGACGTCTTTCTCCTTGGATTTTCTGTTGGTGCAGTTTGAGTTTCTCTTTTCTCTGTCTGTTCAGCCATGGTGGCTATCACTGCTCATGCTAACTACCCAGCTCTTCTTCTGTTTATTCCAAACAAACCAGAAACATAAAACGCATCACTTCCTGTGCACCAGAGGATTTTTCCCAGGAAAGATCAGCCAGACACCAGGTGTTTAGAACTGCAAATGTAAAAGCTTTCAAGAACTGGCTAGAGGTTGAATCACTCTTGTGTTACATAAATTGTCAGGAGAGACTAGCAAAATGGAAATGTGTTTATATGAACATGTCACAAATTATTACTTTAACAGATGTTGGGGTAGTTTGCATTGATGTTTATGAATCCATGGATCCTGCAGTCAGAGACAATTGCACTTTAGACCTCGCTCAGAGCAGCTCATGGGATTAATGCTGGCTTAAACACATGGCTGTACGATGCCAGAGCCCATGCTTCTACAACTGGAAGATCTCCTGTGACAGCCTGGACGTCTTCAACACACACACACACACACACACACACACACACACACACACACACACACACACACACACACACACACACACACACACACACACACACACACACACACACACACACACACACACACACGTGTGCGCTACCAACTGTGACTAACATACTCTTTATTTCTGACCTATGTGCAGTCTGATCGATATTCCCCTCCTTGGGCTGTGTATTCTTGCCATAAAATATGTATTAAGAGATTGAACTAGACCACAAATCCAAAATGTTAACAGCAAAACACCTCATAAGTGTCTAATTCTACAACACAAAAATGGTATCACACACTGAGAAGTGTTGAGATCTTTTAAAATACACCCATAAAACCCATTAAAGTGAAGGGTATGAAGCTGTTACTCACATCTGAATATGCAACATCATGAAAAAACCCCACTGTCGGTCACTGAACGACCCCATATGCCCTTTGTTCTCCAGCTACAGAGGTGGAGGCTGTCTTTTGTCTGGCTGGAGACTGCCGGTTGGATTCCCAGGGGAAGTGAACATAAAAGCCTCATCTAACAGATCCCATTCACTTCAATCTAGTGCGAGGGCAGCACAACAGCCGTAATCTCACTTTGATAGCCACACCCAAACAGCACAAATAAAAGAATGAAAATGAGACAAGTACAGTCCTGTACTAGTGTATTAAGAGGCTGACCTCTGCTTGGCCCGAACATGTCGGTGGGTGTGTACAGCTCTTCCCTCTGTGGTCAGTGAGTGTGGATGAGGGATTCCTTTCAGGTGAGGGATGCCTTTCATGTTTACATGCAATGGCCTAAGGGCTAGACTCTCTTTCCCCCTCCTTGACTGTATTATCACGATTAGTGCTGTCAGGATAACCCAAATTTCAATGCTACTTCCATGTTGTTGTGAAAGACTGAATTCAATATTGAATTATATAAATGTTTGATGCTTTCACCAAAGCTGAAATTGGTCTCTCTGCCTCTTCTATGATGGATTTCTCTCTGTATGATTGTATGATTCTTTCATTCCGAGGGACTGACACCAAAACCTGACGTTTACCGTTGATGTTTTAGATAACTGAGACATTGTCTTCTATTAAACTCCATTGTAGCTGCACTTGAAATATCTTGACGTGACGCCATGTTGTCTACGTTTGGCCAGTTATCCACAGGAATAAGAACAATACACCACCAAACAACAACATGGACTCCTTTTCCTTTAAAGAATAGGGGCACATGAGATTGTATGCAGAGTGTTGTCTATTATCAAAAATGCTCAAACAGCGGTACAAGAAAGAGGCTGAGAACAATGGATTGGGAAACTGATTGGGATACAGAGATGTTCACACACTCCAAGGTTGCAATTCCACTTGGGGGGTGAGGGGTGGGGGGGGCACAACACAACATTGCAGATTTCCCCTCTCATATATCCATCCCATCTCACAACAGCAGCCCGCATTAGACAACACAGCTGTCTGCCTTTACCCGCTACACAGTTAGTCTCTGCTGCGATTACCCGCCTCAAGAAAATCCTCCTCATTCATCCCTTCTTCCTCCCTCGTTGCGCCAAATGAGAATCAGATGTTTTGGGAGAGGAAGGAAGGACCCCCACCCATCCTGCTTTGCTGGGGAGGTGGGACAGCATCTGTGTGGTGTGTGCGTGTGTGCGCGCGTTGACAGGAAGTTAAACATTCCACCCACCTTCCATCACTGGACAGCAGCTGAGGCCGTGCAAGAAGTTTGGCAAAGTCTTCCGACAACACACCACGTGTTCATTAGGGTGAACCGGGCGCTGCGTCTGATCCGTAAAAGCTCACACCTGGTGTAATGAGCAAGCAGCGGTTGCCCTTACCTCCCAAAATTAATGCGGTGGGATTTATTCCATCACCTGCTTCTGGCGTGACTGTTTCAAACTATTTCAGGAATTTCTGCAATTCGCCCATGAGGCTTAGAATTGAGGAGCGAGGCTTATGGGACTTCCTCTGGTGCGGCCCTATAGTCGCCCTGTCAAAAGCATGACTTGCCTAAACAAAGACAAGGCCCCTTCCACCCCGCAAATTCCTTGACAACTGCTGCAAGCTTCCTGCTGGCATTTGATATGCTCCGTTTTGTTCCCATGACCAAACTCCCGGCCGGGCCGAGGCTTACGCTGAGCGGGGCAGCCGACGCTCCGAAAGCCTCTCTGTACCGTCATGTGAAACTCGCCCTTCTTCTTTGAACCGGCGAGGAGCCCGAACAAAAGGCTTTTCAATGTTTGATCGCAGCGCCATTTGAACTAGGCCATACAGTGTCGGGGAGGGGAGAGGGAGAGTGTGAGGAGAGAGTGGTAAAGAGTCAACAAATAATTCATCTGTTGTCTTGGTTTTGAATACCAGAATATTGGAGTTGACTGGGTCCCTGTGAACGCCTGAACACTGGGGTTTTAGGAAAAGGCGAATGAATTGAGATGACGGTTGGACAGCGAGGGAGGGATATTGCAATCTCATTCCTTTCCTCGCCTTCATGTCTATGACAGAAATTGATGCAACTGGGACATAAAAAGCTAATCTCGTCTGTTTTTTTAAACCCGACGCGCCATTCAGTCACCATGTACAGAGGCACGGGTACTAAAAATAATTCAAAGGAGTGTTAAAATTATACCGCTTTCTTTCTATCCAACTATCCAGTAAAGGCTGTTTGTCTTTGGGGCAATTACAAGGTAAGACAATGGAGAGCCGCTGTGGAATATTACGTATAATTACTTCTAACCTTTGAGGTTAGGGCGCAACCTTTCCCTGGGGTTTCTGCGATTTTATGCTTTTGGTTTGTTTTCATTGAAGTACTGTATATGGTGATAGGGCACGTTTTATTGCTTGCATGAACGAATGAGAGAGAAAATAGTCCCATCATCAGAAAGTGTGTGAAAGAGTTACAAGGCCATATCTACCCATCCAGCCCTGGAATTTGAACCGGCGCCCTTGTCATCACAACCACACTCCTCTTGACTTATGCCTTGACAATGATCTTCCATCGCCATCCGACACGGAACTAGAAACACCACTCATCAGATTTTCCCCTTTTATAAACTCACCGAGCTGACTCTGTTTTTCCCAGCAGGCGGTGGTCAGGTCAGACAGCTCCCGGTATTTCTCCGCCAGCTGGAGTTTGCCGTTATTAAGGCGGGGTCGCCGGGCGAGGCTCTCCTCGGCCAGGCTCCGATTGGTGGTCAGCAGCGTCTCCCTGTCCACCTGCAGCTCCTGAAACTGAACACAAGTACAGAGTCAGAAAACGGCCGCGTGCACGGCTCAGGGCGCAGAGCAAAGGTCAAAGGGATTATTTCAGAAGTCCGGAGCGTTTTTTGCTGATTAATTGCATGACTCCCCCATGACACGTAGGGAAAGTTGTCATGGCCAATATTTCTCCGGGTCTTCTTAACCTTTATTTATCCGGGGAAAGTCGACCGAGCGGCGTGCTCTTTTCCACTGCTGCCCCGCTGCACATTCACAGTTACATACACTCACAGCTGGGAGCTGCCCAGGACAATCACAGTCTTCTACTGCTGGGCACTGGGAGCCGCCCAGTACACTGGAGCAGTGCCTAGCTCAAGGACACCATGACAGTAGTTGCTGGAGGAGGGAAGAGTTACTCATTCATTAGATTTACTTTTTACACATTTACTATTTAGTCTAGTTTTTTTGACTATTTACTTTTTTTTTAGCTTTTGTCTTTGGTACTTCTGACAACAGCAGCAAAAGAGTCTCTAGATCAACACAAGACTGTTTCCAGTCTTACTGTGTTCCTTATTCACATCATCAACATGTATAACTTGGACTTATTACTATGATTTGGATCCTGTAGCTGTGGACAGGGAAGAGCACTGTACGATGTCCCCAATATAGATTGAGGAGCACTGATACAAATATGACTACTTTACTAAGTAGATCAGCCAATACAAGTTCTGATCCAAGTAGTGGAACAGTGCATCAGTTGCATGCATTTACTAATTTGATGATCAGATTAGCCAATGTATCACAATCCTCAAACAAATAAAAAATTGTATGCTAAATGATAATGTGGATATGTACAGAGATGATGACAACCTGCTCACTGCACACTCTGCAGCTGTGATTGGTCACGGCGCTCATTGCTCATAGCCATGAAACGTAAATGGGAGCGCTTGATTTGATACAGCAACAGGGAGCGCTTGGCACATGCTCGAAATGAAATGAAATGAAATTCTTTTGCCAAATTCCAGCTCTGGAAGAAATCTGTTCATATTCACAGATCACATTATCATTTATGCAATCTGAAAATACAGTATTTCTACCATACAATTTTATTATCATGTTTTTAATCTTCAAGATAAATGCCCTTTTCTTGAGAAATATGGCATATTTTCAGGCCTCGAGGCGTATTCCAATCATTAAATCAGTTATACAGCCTGAAAAAGGAAAGTAAAATTCAACATTTGGGGGTCAAAGGTCACCATTCAGTACGTTTATGGCTGTGAAATGAGTTTTGTGAATAGGAATCACCAGTCAAAACGGCTCAGAATCACTGTCCCAGACTACAGGAAAACAATAAATTATTTAACAGAACGCCACACCCTTTCAAGCCTTGCCAACATGGTCGCGTCACGGCTGGAAAGAAAGTCCCTGGTGTCCCAGACACCAACATGACACCACTTTGTGAGGTTCATAGCGCATTTTAGCGAGCGTACAAATCTGAATCCTCTCTGCATATTCCATCGGCCTCAGCATTCCTGTGATTCTGCCCAGTCGGATACTTTTCTTGCCCGATTGTTTTCTTTCAACAGCCACTCTTTCTAGACCTGGGGGCTATTTCTTTGCGCCCAGTGTTGCACTGCGCATCTGTCTCACATTTATGGGTCATCAAAAGGATGTTTGTGGGGCAATCGCAGTCCCGAGTTCAGAGGAATTTGCAGAGTGTGGCCCGTAGTCAAAAGAAGCTCTGTTTGCGTGCGGAAAGAGACACTACAGATCTGCTGTTCTCTCTCAAGTTCCCTGCGACAATAAAGATGACAACACCAGCTTCTTTGAGTCTTACATCCCCATCATCCGTCCCGTTTTCCCTAAACAGGAATCGAAAAAAGACCTTCCGTTTCCTGCTATGGCTGGTCTAGCCCGTTTATCAAGCAGCCACTTTTTTTACAGCCTTTGGGGACCGAGCGTTTGTGTTTTGATGCACCGGCTGTAAAGCGGAGCTGACAGTGTTTACCATCACTGACGGATGACACTTGGAGAGCAACTTTAGAGCTGGGAGGACTGTGCCAGAAGATCTCTCTGGGAAAGACTAGGAGCGGCGCTGTTGTTTTCTGCGGTTCGACGCGTCTGACCACAGGAGATGTAGTAAATAGGTGTTTGTCTTCCACCTTTGACGATTTGAAGACGGATTCTCTTAAATGAGGCTAAAGCCTAATTAGGCTCCTGCAGTCCCAAGCTCCCAATTTAACATTCAGTCTCCAGTGAAATTGATGGGGTGCGAAACCAATTCCATGAAAGAGGAGTCTTCGTTTCGCACCGAGCCTGCAGTCGGCCGAGAGAAATGAGACGCTGTGTTACTCTTGAGTGGAAGGCCAGTAAACTTTAGAACTTTCCTCCAATACCATTAGTTTAAAGGATATTCGGAGTCAATGTTTAGTGCATTCAAGGAGTTATCTAGTGATGAAGTGTTGTAATTTACTTTTTTGGTGAACCCACTTTCCCTCAACCTGCCTCCTCTACTTCTACTTCAGTTAGTGATTTCCTACATTATCCAGAATGGCTCATGACCCTTACTCAAAACGCAACATGTCTGCTGCCTGCATTGCATTCTGGTCTATTGAGGCTACTTTCGGTGAAGAAATTGGTCTCTCTGCCTCTTCTACAATGGATTTCTCCCTGTATGATTATTCAATCGCTCTTTGATTGTGAAGGACTGACACCAAAACCTGACGTTTACCGTTGATTTTTTTATACAGCTGAAAAATGTTCTGCAATCAAACTCACATTTGGCCCGTTATCCACCGGAATAAAAAAAAAATACACCGCCAAACAACAACATGGACCCAGAAATGAAGGGTACATTGCCAATAGCTGTGTCTAATAGTGTTAAAGTGTTTAGGGTGGAGTTTTCCTTAGAGTGCATGCAAAGCTATGTCTTCCCATGCACTCTAATGTCTTCATATAGAGCGCCCAGATGACTAGAATATACTTCATCCAGTCCTATGGGTTTGCAAGCATACTTTTGTCCAGTCCCATGATGCCAGCAGAGGGTGGCATTTCAGCAGGGCAGGTAGCAGAGACCTCCTGGCCCAGGCTTGTTTTGTTGTCCGGGGCTATTCAGCAACTGTAGGCATTCATCTTATTGTAATGACCCTTTTAAGATGGTCTCCACCCCCCCCCCCCACCCCCCCAACCCCCAGAGACCGTGGGACGTTAATGAAGCGCACGGCTCCAAAGGTGCATAGGGCTGGGGGGAGGGGTGGGGGGGTCAACCATGAGCTCAACCATCACTACTGTGTAGCCACACAACGGCCAGCCATGATAACATGAGCTTAAAAGTTTCTGTGCTGAGGGGTAGACACAGCAGGCACAGAACAAATTCACGCTTTTCTGAGAATGACACTGATTCTTGTTCATCTTGTTGCACATTTGCTTTATGATGATCACCATCTGGAGGTCACAGTTTAGCCTCCATTTCATTTACCACTGCATCCCTGGGGGACAGGCTATATAAAGGACAAACGCCTCCTGCAAACACAAGTATTGTTAATGATGGATACGCCGCAACCTGGGTGAATGCGCACTAAAGCATTCCCGAGATTTCAAGATTGCGGTTCCGAGTAACTCTGCTCTCTTCCCAGAGGAGAGTTGTTTGACCTCTTGGTGAGATTCAACCACTTTGGCTCCATCTTTCTTAATTCATTCACACAGGCAGGTTTCAAATGTCACATACTTAGCCAAGACCTGGGCAGAGGTTTACCCAGTCCAAATAAGTAACCTTTTTCTTTCAAAGTAGAATCAGCTGACAATCGGCTTCTGCCTTCTTGGTAAGGCAAATAAGAGGAGTGTAGGTATTGGTAGAGACAGGAATGCAGTGGTTATCCAAGCGGGGTCCAGGAGGTCCCCAGCAACATGAAATAGTTGAATTTCACAATTATTTCACTGGAAGTAGAGGATGACCGCTGTGATCAGGTTTCACTGTACCCACTGTTGTTATCACCCCACCCATAGCAATGACAGCTGTGCAATTATATACTAAATCATGACTAACAAAGGATCTTTTCAGATGGGGTTCCTCAGGGCAAAACTTATCAAATTGGGTCCATGACAAAGTTTGGGAACACCTAGTACAGTTTGTGTGTGTGTGTGTGTGGGAGAGATGTTGTATATCTTGACGACAGGAAGGATATCATGCAGCCCCGATACGTGCCTCTTATATGGAGAGAACATAACCAAACTCGATTAAAAATCTGGCAATGTAATTTTACCTTGCTTTGCCGCAAAGGTACAAACCTCATAAAACACGACTTAAGAGGTTTTCTGGAAGTTTCGAAACCACTCTTCAATTCGGCATGCATGTAGTTCACCAAGCCATATTTTAATTCAATTAAATTGCTCTTTTTAAAATGTGTTCACTCTGCTCGCTACCGCTATCCACGATGTGTTTTGGCGGAGGAAGATAACAGGAATAGCAGGCGGACCAGTTGTAAAAGTTGAAATGTTACTGGAGTAAGTGCTGCTTGACATATTAAATGCATGCCGAATTGAAGAATGCATGCTAAAAACTCAGAAAAGGCCGTAAGTCATGTTCTACCAGGTGTGTAGGATTGCCGACAAACAAAGCATCATTAAATCGCCAGACTGTGAGTGTAGTTTGGCGTGGCGTCTCTCTGTACTTGAGAACTGCACGTATCGGGGCTTGAAGGATATCATGATGCTTCCTGCATGAAGAGAACGTTTGTTAAATAAAAGAATACATCATATGCGCAAACCGCAAAACATGGATTCTTCTTTGCCTCATCGTAGTTGCATTAGCATTAAAACACATATATTATTAAAGTGTGGTTGATGGAAACCAATTGGAAAATCTAACCGCTCGCCACGCAGACAATCGATGAGCCATGTAAAGCTGATTTACGTTACACACATTGCACTGCATATGCCAAGACAAAAGACACCTACATATTCATTTTGAGGACTGAAGAAAGGCACACTGAGGACATTATGAAACGTCTCCGTTAAAATAAAAGAACAGATGATACACAGCGGTATTACAGAGCAATTTGCTCCTGACAGTTTGCTCCTTTAGGGACCAACAAATAGGTTACCTACCTTCTCATTGAGTCGAATGATTTGGTCCATTTTGTCGTCGTTTTGTAAAAGCTCCCGCAGCTCACTTGTACTTAAAGCCCTGTAGCCGTCAGGACAAGAGTTCGACTCCTTCAAGTTGGACATTTTATTCCTTCAAATTGCGGTTGAAAACGACTTGGAAACATAAAGCCCGCTCGGTTACATGTCGTTCACATTGGAATGCGATGCGACCAGCCAGCGGTGTCAAGGTAGCCAGCATAAACAACATGACTTCCGGTCATACGTTTCAAAATAAAACCCTTATGGAGCGACGTTTTTGAGCAATACGAAGTGCCCAAGTGAAAATAATAAGGGGGGATCTGTAGAAAATGAAAATACGCCATCCTCTCCCCTAAAGCCTTTTCACAGCATATTACCATAGTTATAGGCCTATGCAAGATGCCATATAGATAGGGCTGCCAAAAATACACAGACTCAAACACAAAAACGTATAATAGACAAATAATATAGAAGGATGTCTGCTGAAACAAAACACTTGCTGTTCCTTGATCTACGGTTTGTCTTCGTTTTTTGTTCTTATTTCAGTTATTCTGTGCACTTGCCCTTTTGTAGGCTAGTTTGTTTCTTCTTTTTTTCTTCTTTATGTATTGTTCACATTTTTATTTGTTGTTCACATTTTTATTTGTTGCATACATTGTTATTAGTTAACCTTGCAAAGCACTTTAACTCCGTTTTGATAACTATTCTATAAGGAAAAGATGGGTGTTCCATTACTCTGTGTCAAGTCAGCAAGAATATGGATGTTTTTAGGGAATCAAATATTATATGTATGTAGCCTTAAATTGGCCTGTGCATATTAGGCACATTTTCATCACAAAATAGTACTATGCACTATGATACAATATAATATTTTTAGTAGCTATATATTGTACAGCTATTCATAGTATTCCCATGATGTCACATGCATTTCCTACCAATATGCCTTACAATGCCAATATAGACAGTTCATTGGCTGTGGCTGTCATTTGATTGTAATCACCTGTTCATTTATTACAATCACATTTATTACAAACAGTTATTTTCCTACCAAGATGGCGTGTGATGCTGTAACAGAATACTATGAATAGTTTCACTCCATATTCCATCTGATGTTTCCTCTGATTATTTGGTACGCCGTTTGTTGTTCTATAGCCTACACCTCACTTTTGTCCCCCAAAAGCGACACATTTTACGCTATTATTTTGAAGGTAAACTTCCGGTTTTTGCCTGGCTAACTTTGGTTAGCTTGATGCAAGCGCAGCTTTCTACCAGCGTGAGGCTGACATCCGGTTCTGGTCGGCGTTCCTTTTTAGATTTTTCAAAATGAAAGTGCTAAATCAAGATTAGTCTAGAGGCTTTTTAGGGAAATAGAAAGTACCAAAATGAAACAATAAGCCACGAAAGGCCGTGCTTTACAATGCTTTTAGAAGCTAAGAAGCTATAAATCTTTTATTTTAAATCAATAATGAAATAGTATAGGCTAATTAAATGTTATCCGCCAAGCAATATAGTTCTTAATCAGTAGTTAAAGTGGCTGCCAGCAGTAAGCAAATTAATATTTAAATGAATTGAGTCTGAGCTCAGTTTATGAGGAAGGAAGGAAGTTAGGTGGCGAAGCTATGCAAGTTCAGCAGGAGTGGAGCATCCAAGGGTTGATTACAATAAAGGACAAAGAAGATTTTATCACCATTTTATCACCACACTTCTTGAATATCACTTTGGATGAGCTGAGTGCAGGTTGAGTAAGCCGACCTTCAGTGAGGGTTTGCAGGGAGAATGAAAAAAAATGCTTCTCCGCTTGTTTTGGGCCCAAATTTCTCAAAGGCATCGGCTACTTTCTGTGCATTTTTTGGCCTGCATCATCTCTTTCTATACCAGTCTATACCAATTACAAAGGAGGAGATGTAGATAAACAGAAGCAGACGAGTTAGAGGAGGATTTTTAAAGGGACTGCAACTCAATATCAGGAAGACGTCCTTAATATTTGGTACATGGTATGTTTTGTTTTTGTCTGAGGTACCAAGTGTGAATGTCTCTTTCCCACTCTGCTGGTTATTTGCACTCCTTCCTCATTGAAGGATGTGTTGCCAAACCAGCCAGTAGCTGGAAACTGTGGGAGCCTGCAGTTTCACCTATTATTCATGTGTACAGAACATGTACAGTGTATCACAAGGGAGCAGAAACTTGAAAAATGCCACATGAAAGTTTGACTAGGATTAAGAATAGCCCCGGCTCAGAGCTGGATGTGACATGTTGATGAGTAAGTTTACAGACTGACAGTATAAAAGGGGATGGATACAAGAGGCTGAACAATAGAAGGTCAAACAAGGGAGGACCATATGAACCAAAGTAAAAAGAGACCATCTATTATATATTGTGCAATACTCCTAAAACGAAGGATATTAAAAACACTGGCATGTTCCAAGTAGTGATCCTGCTTTGAAAGATGCTTTTAAAGGAGCAGAGTTGTTGAATTAGAGGAGATGCTGCTGTCGGCCAATCAGGGTCCAGCATTGTGATGACTTAATCATTCAATTAAACAAATTCAATTCAACTTTTACCCAAACTATATTTATTTGCGAAACATCATGAATTCATGACATTATTCTTATCTTGAGCCATACTATATTTAAAAACCAAATCACGAATGAAAACTTGATAATATTAACAGTCATTCATTCATTCCATAACATAAACACTCGCTATTGGCCTTTAGGTGGGGTTACTGTACATGGTCCCAACATGGTCAGACAAAAAAAGCACTGTATCAATCTTTGTTCAGCACATACACTTTTGAAAGAATAATTTGTAACCGTATAGTCACTCTACAGGCTCCTGCTGTGGGCAGATGATGTGCCGACGTCTCACATTTCATCATGCTCATAAAAATATGCCAATATCCCCATATCTAGCCTTCTATAGAAGCATGAGCAAGTGCTGTACACGGGCTGAGTCAGACTTGTAGGTGGCATGAGGGTTCCTTTGCTTGCCACATAGAAAATATTCCATTTTTTCTTGCAGTAGAGGCATTTTTATTTCATCTTGATGGAACAATAAATATAAAAAAAAAGCTCAAAATTTAAGTCAACTGACAGATCTGTCACTTATCTGATGGACTTTTCCTTAATTTAAAAAAAATGTGCTCATATCCTTTTACATAGCCTTTTAGAATACTTGCTTTTCCAAACTTCAGATATGTTTTCTTCATGTATATATGAAATATGAAATGGATATATGAAAAGGGGAAAGGGATTCAAGGAAGTGCAACACACAAACCAACGTCAATACTTTACATTTTAGTATAATTTTTGGAGCAATGTGGAAGATTATGTTGTTTTTTTTAGCCTGTTTGGAACAAAATAAATTAGATTAAAATGTTTTGAGGAAAAAAAAAGCAAAATGAAGAGGTTGCCCCTCATGGGATTTGATCAGATAGTTTCTTGATCTTCAAAGAAATGTTTTAATGTTTAATGTTTTAATGTTTTAAAACTCCAAATTCTTTCTTTTCACACCTCTTTTGTCCCAGTTGTCAGAATCCCAGTTGTACTTTCAGCAAGACTTTTACGATTATTCGCAACTTTCCCTCCCTGAGTTGATACATTGCTCCTTGCTTATCAATAAAAAAAGCACATATGATCATAAAATACATCTGTGATTAGAAATGTCTTGTCTTTCTGCTCTCTCTGCTCAGCAGGATAGAGGAGACCATCATCAGCGTCTTTCAGAACAGATCTCTGTCCCGTTGCCTTAGCCCACGTCGTCGTAGTCCTCCTCGCCCTCCTCCGCCCCGATGTCATCGTAGTCCTCCGTGGAGACGTTGTCCGCACTGCAGTCGGCCGCTGGAGCTGAGTACTGGTACGGCGGCGGAGGAGGCAGCATCACCTCATCCTCCACCTTCACATAGTCAGGCAGCTCGGCCAGGTTCTCGTAGCTCTGGGCCTCTGGAAAACAAAGTGCATGTTCAGGACGATACATCGGAATTCAATGTATTGCGATACAAAAATGTGACAATAGGTATCGTGAGGCAGAAAAATGAATGGTGATATCAGCTCCATGTTATTCTGCTGTAGTAATCACAAATGAGACGCTTGACCATCACAATTTGACAAGCTCTCCATCCAAATTATCAGACTTTGAGTCAGACTTTGTCATTGAATTTTTATTTATTACATCGTATTGTGGTTGTATCGAATCATGAACCCCAATATCATGTATCGAATCGTATTATGAAATAAGCATATCGTCCCATCCCTAACTGTTAGGTATTAGGGTTAGACTGATATATTGGTTTGCTAATATTTCACGCTGATATTGGTCTTTTAAAAATGGGATAAAACAGTAGTGAGTAGCAGTATCCTGGGTTTCAGTGGAGAGTTTTAGTGTCCCATGATGGTCTAACTGCTGTTTCAGAAGCTTTTCCACTCTGAACACTGAATACTGGCATGAAAATCATCAAATTTAAAGATACTGAATATCAGCACAAAATAATAATGTATAGAATATCAATACAACATATCAGTATCTGTAATGGCCTTCATAAACCCCATATCAATCCAATCCTAATAGGTATGATAATACAGTACATATGCCACATATAATATTCTTTCAAAAGCTGTTCTGGATGGGGTGTTAATTAAAGGTCATTGTCAAAATTGTCATACAGTCTTGAAACTTTCTTCTATAAATTTGACTTTAAGACCAAAATAGTCATGATGGATGGATAGATGGATACATATATGTAAAGAACTACATCCTATGTAACCCCAAGAAGATATTCTAGAAATTTGAAATCTCAACAGTAAATGTAAAGTAACAAATCTGATTAGTAAAAATATTTAAACTCTTTTCTCATTTGGCCTAAAGTCCCTTACTGGCAAAAATATTTTATATGATGTTTTACTTAGACTTGAGGATAATTGTGGGAATCCTGTCTTTGCTGCTAACAAATCTGAAATCATCTATACAACTCAATGTGATTGATGGTGGATGGATGGACTTTGGTTCAGAAACCTTAGCAAAGCCTGGAATACGTGGTTCCCTTTTTGGACCTGAGTCCACTTCCTGAGGTTTTGTGAAAAAAGCTCAACCCCCTGCCATTATATGCAAAAATACAGAGTGACCTTTACCTTATCTAATTTCCCTGTCATCACTGCTCATATGTCATTTGGTTTCTGCTGCCCAACTCACCACATATATCGTCCTTTTATTCCCTTTAGGTTCTGGATTGTTTTAAAATGGCAGATTGGATAAATACATTCAATTTTTGTGGTAATGTGGTGATGGTGATGGTTTTTTGTTTGGGAGGAGTTCTGCCGTATGATCCACTTAAAAATCTTGCCTGCTGTGAGAAACTGGGTCCTCGGAGGTAGAGGTGGCACATCCTCTCCAAGGTCTTTCGGGTGATACTTGCTGCTCCTGAGAAGTAAGAGAGGAGAGGAGTCAGATTTAGACGCTGAAATTATGTTTTGTCGTCAGGCTCCATGGGGAAAACCCACTTCAAAATGTCAAAGTCAGCTCTCTTTACTGGTTTTCCCTCAGTACGAAATCCAGTGATCCAACTTTTATCAGTTTCAAGTGAGTTGTTGTTCATGGTCAAATGTAAACGATATATATATTTATATATTTACTGGGTATAATATTCATGTCCGTTGTGAGGTCGCAACGTTCTGCTCTCAGCTGTGGAAAAGAGAAAAGAAAGAATACAGTTACATTTAAGCTACAAGAAAAAGAAACAGTTTTTATGAAATTATAAAAGTTATGATGAAGAAAAACTGTGGGCTTGCTTCTGTTTGGAGGGGTCAACTGATTGGACAAATCTTTCAAGACTGAATTCTGCTCAGTCGCTTCAAAAATTAATGTTGTAATAAATCAGGACAGAAATAAATACAAAAGGAATCTTTAAAGTACGTGTTTACTTTCTACTTCCATCTGTAATCAGGAACTGATCATGACATCAGCTGACAGTGCACATGCACATTTGCAAATTGGCTGTAATCCTACATAAGGTACCTCCACCTGGGAATGTGCTAAGGTGGAAAACAAACAATCCACATTGTATTGTACTGATTGGCTTTTTAATATTTTTCACTGCATTTTTTACATTTGTACATTTTGCATCTTCCAGTACTAGAGCCATGATATATCAATCTTCATAATGCA
The DNA here is from genome assembly GCF_048128805.1 of Centroberyx gerrardi. Lineage (NCBI taxonomy): Eukaryota > Metazoa > Chordata > Actinopteri > Beryciformes > Berycidae > Centroberyx > Centroberyx gerrardi. The sequence continues at coordinate 28,766,229 of NC_136007.1, read as the reverse complement.
CATATACCCTTCTGCATGTTCTGTACAAAAGTTGCCTCCATCTGTAAATTTGATGGATTTGATAATGTGAACAGTTCTTGATAACCTACATCTGGACTCATTTCTATACATATATCCGGCCTTCTACACACCTCATAATGTGAATACATGGTGATGCACACCTGCACATCCACTCTGTAAATCTAATCAGAGAGCCAACAGTGCACACTTGCACTCTATGCAAATGATGTCATACATTTCAATATTTTCATATGATATAAATTCATATATTTGAATGTTTTCATTTGTATTGTTTCTCAATATGTTCTAGGTTGTGTTATATTTTATACCCTTCATTTGCTCCATTCTTATTTACATTCTAACCACTATTATATCCTATTCCTTGCTGCTGTAATGACCCGATTTCCCCACGGGGATCATTAAAGTTTCATTTTATCTAATCTAATACACAGCGGACCCCTAATAATAGGAATTCATACAATTATAATAGGTTTCCCCACTTTGCTGTGAACTCCTTAAATCAATTCTTGCAAGTACAATTACAATTACAGTCTATTATTTTCCTTCCTTCCCTTCCTGGCACTGAAGTTGTGGTGAAGAAGTTTCTACATTGGCTCTCCAGTAAACTGAAACAGCTAGCTGGCATTGTTGAAAATGAAAGTAGAAGTAGTAGTAGTAGCAGTAGTCGTAATAGTTACTGTAGTAGTAGTAGTAGTAGTAGTAGAAGTAGCAGTAGTAGCCTAGTAGAAGTAGTAGTAGAAGTAGAAGTAGTAGTAGTAGTAGTAGTAGTAGTAGTAACAGTAATCATAGGTGTCATTTACACTGGAGACGCTGGGGACATGTCCCCACCACTTTTCAACACAAAGTGACGCCTTTGGCAGTAATAGTAGTAGTAGTAATAGTTAGTGTAGTACTAGTAGTAGTAGTAGTAGAAGTAGAAGTAGTAGTAGTAGTAGTAATAGTTAGTGTAGTAGTAGTAGTAGTAGTAGTGTAGTAGAAGTAGTAGAAGTAGTAGTAGTAGTAATAGTAGTAGTAGTAATAGTTAGTGTAGTAGTAGTAGAAGTAGTAGCAGCAGTAGTAGTAGTAGTAGTGTAGTAGAAGTAGTAGTAGTAGTAGTAGAAGTAGTAGAAGTAGTAGTAGAAGTAGAAGTAGTAGTAGTAGTAGCAGTAGTAGTAGTTAGTGTAGTAGTAGTAGTACTAGTAGTTAGTGTAGTAGTATTAGTAGTAGTAGAAGAAGAAGTAGTAGAAATAGAAGTAATGGTAGAAGTAGTAGTAGTAGTAGAAGTAGAAGTAGTAGTAGCAGTAGTAGTAGTAGTTAGTGTAGTCGTAGTAGTAGTAATAGTAGTAGAAGTAGTAGAAATAGAAGTAATGGTAGAAGTTGTAGTGGTGGTAGTAGTAGTAGTAGCAGTAGTAGTAATAGTAGTAGTTGTAGTTATAATCATATTAGTGGTAGTACTAGTATCGTCATAAGAAGAAGAACAAGAAGAGAGGAGGAGGAAAAAGAAGTCAACTTGCTGTAACATGTAGACTAAAATTCTGCCAAATAATCACAAGCAGAAATGTGACCTACCGTCCTCAGACAAACACTTGTTGATCAGGATGAAGATGAGGCAGATCACCAAAGACACAAAAATTATTCCAATGATCACCCATAACCAGATGTATTTGCGTAGAAGATCCATGGTGCTCCGAGCTTCACCGCCAAAAGATGAAAATCACACAGAGAATCAGATCACGGCGATGAAATATAAATAGAATAAACAACAGGACGACATCTGCCGCTCTGCTTTTCAGTACATACAGCGTTGTGCATTGGAAAGAAAATGATTGACCACTTCCCCTTTTTTCTCAGCTGACTACATCTCATGGTTATTTTGGTATTTACAGTAGAATCAAATTACCCTTTTGACAAACTGCAGGGACTTTTTCTGGTGACAATGTCTATTGGTTCATTCATTCATTTGATTTATGATTAATCCAAACAGCCAGTGACGCTCAGTGACAACAACCAAAATGTGTTAGATTTCCCCAAAAATGATAAATTACAGCTATTAAGATCCACTTCCTATTTGTGCTTGATGCCACAACACCACACAGGGCCTGATAAGCTCAATGTAGAAATTTTAAATAAATAACATTAGAGGTCACATCACCATCGCCTTAAATTAGAGCAGATTCATGAGGAATTATGAAATCCCTTTATTTGAATGTGTTGCGGCCAATACCGACCCTTGAAACCGGGCTGGGAAGACATATTTCACACGAATTGCCTTTGCCAAGCAGAAAGCGGTATTTATATTCCCTTATCTCTAAGAACAGCATGGTATAAATGCTCTTTTTTTTTTTGTTTATCTGTTTTCCTCATATCCTCTCACTGCAAACATTGTCTAGAAGTGTCTAAACGGCTTCCTGCCAACTTCCAAGAGAAAGAAAGAGAAATGATGCTGATTCAAAGTTACCTCTTATTGGATATTGTGCTACTCCTTTACATATAGATATTGAAAGAGTTGCATTATTCTCTTTTCATCAAATATTGTTTAGCACAAGTTATCGTGATTTAATCAACCCCCTAGAGACACTGTTCTAGCTTTACTTGGCCTTTAGTTGGGCTATTTCAAGCCATTTTCTGAAGAGCCAATGATCTCATACAGTGCAATGAGACATAATAATACATAAACACACGATAGGCCTACATCTTTAGGATTCATGCCATTCCAGTCATGTGATGTTACATGACCGTACATCACGGTCTTTGTTGCTGTCAGAATGCATCTTACCTCTCCAGAAGACAGTTGGCGGGTTACAGCGGCCTGATGTCGTCAGTAAGTGGATGACAGTATGGGATAGAGAGATTTGTCAGAGTCATGATGAGTTTAGAGGTCGGCTTCTGCTCTTAACTCATTTCCTCAGCTCACTGAAGGAACTGGAAGACTGAGGCTGCAAGCATCCCCACCCCCTGCTATGCTCTGCTGAGCTCTGAGTGTGTGTGTGTGTGTGTGTGTGTGTGTGTGTGTGTGTGTACATGTGTGTGTGTTGGGGGGAGAATTAAAGAAGCATACCAAATGTGTACATCTGTGTGGAGACTTATTGTGTGCGTGTGTGTGTCAATGTCCAGTTTGTATTTTGCAGTACACTGTATGTCTGCATTATCTTGGGCATTAAGTGATATGTGGCCACTGCATCTTAAAGTTTGGTGTTTCAAACTCTATTTTAACTCAACACACTTTTTAATATAAATTTGACTTATAACCTAACTAAACACAATCATACTTTCTTTCCCCAAGCTGTATAAATCCTGAACTGAAAGAGATCTGGTGACACTTATGTGGGAAATTAAGTTCCACATCCACTCTCTGTGACATTAAAGATGTCAAAACGAATGTTTGAGCTTATTTCTTCCTCAAATTCAGCATAGCAGATCATGTTAATGTACTATGTCCAAAGCCACAACAGTGCATTTCACAGTTTGCTCATGTTTTCAGTTCCTGATGTATTTAAAAAGCAGGTTTGTATTGGGTGTGACATTGATTTTACTTCCCTGTATGCTCATCCAAGATTAGATGTCTTGTGAATTTGCACTTTTTATTATACAGCTATGTTCACTGCAGCGTTGACGTTCTATGTGTTTTACATGTCATGTTAATGTAAATGTTTCACCTATGCTGACAGGAATTCCACAAGTCTAGCTTTGTGGTAAAAATAGAGAAGTTCAAATTGAATCTGAAACTTGGTACTTGGAAACTTAGGCCTACTCTGAAAAAGCTCGTCATCTAAATTTGTCACGGGGACTTTTATTTTGAAACTTCAGACCGGAATCAACAAAGCTAGCTAGATTTAGCACGACTAAGACCGGAAAGTAGACGATTTTTCCTTCAAAACATCAGCGCAAAATTTGTCACTTTTGAAAAAAATAAAAGAATAATTACGGCATGACTATATGATGTGAAAGTGATCTTTTGGGGAAAAAAAAAATTAAAGTTTTATCCTTAAATATATTCTTTATTTTCAGATTGGTACTTTATATTACCTAAAACATGTTGCTGGACGTTCATCAATATGGGTTTTATTTTGAAAGTTGTAAACGGAAGTTTTGTTTTTACTCTGGCTAACTTGACACTGGTTGTGATGTTAGCCTGTTTTCTTGGACACTCCTAGCTCTTATCCCCCTGCTTTGGTTATTGCCACCAACTCCATTAGGAAACCATGGCCGAGCAGGCCTCGGGATCCCCCCGGTCGTCCCAACATGACGGTAAATTTATTCTGTTTTTGGAGTTTTTATGTGGGAGTGGTGAGGGCTGGGAGTACCGAGGCCAGCGGCCTCTGCATCCTTCACAACATTAGCTAGCATCATCAGGGCGACGTGTCACTGGCTGTCACTGGCGAATATTGTACATTTTAGACTACTCAGTGGGTGCATTTTCGCATTTCGACTTGTACTAACTTACGTGACATTACTGCAGCTTTATATTGTTCACTAAGAACGGCGTGTTGTTGCGTACTAATATAAGCTAACGTTGTTTTCATGTTATCACTCGTACTACTAGCTAGCTGGTTAGCTCGCAGTGCAAGCTAGGCTGACTAGTCTAATCTAACTAAAGGACGGCACTGGCGTCAGATTGAGCTCATCGCCTGGCTCGGGCCTTGTCAGCCACTAATGGGATCATATGGACGTTATCAAGAAAAATCACGAGCCAGTATGTCCTAATACTCCGTTACCCTGTGCAGTCTATGGCCTGCAAACTCGGGGGCTGGACCATAATAAAGGAGGTTGATCTTGTAGGAGGTTTTTCCTATTGGTTCTCAAACTGGGGTCCGGGGACCACCCAGGGGCCCTTAAGGGTATCAGTACCTTAAACTATCTGAGTCCAATTTTGATCTTGAAGTTTTTTTCCCCGTTTTATTATTGTAAAGGAGAGCAAAGATCAAGCACAAATAGCCAGAAAACTATTTGGAAGCCATATGTAAAAAATAAGATCAGGGGAGCATTCAGCACCAGTGTTCCCTCTAAGATGATAGTCTGGTGACCTAATAATTTATCACACTGACCAAATAGTATCTTGTCTGTCATCAGTCATTGCTCCACTTTGTCCCAACTGATATAAGCGGGTTTGGAAGTTTTGGAGGCAAATGATGTTAGATGCAGGGACTTTGATCTTGGTTTTGGTGAGGAATGGTTTTAATTCAATTTAATCTAATTCACTAGAAATTATCCCAGGTAGAGAATGTATAAGATTGACTATTTTAATCATAGGTTTCACTCTCACCGCTATTATCACCTCATGTACACTGCAGATGGTTCTACTATTCAGTATTAAATCAACAACAACAAAGATCTTCCCATGTGAGTCCCTGGGACTCAATGTGATCAAATGGGGGTTCTGTGGCCTAACATCTGTCTCTCAAATGAAAACATTTGAGGATTCCTAAATAGATGCACATCAGACCACGCATGGACCCCCATTTGGTGAGATTTCATTTGAGAATGGGACGACTGCAGGTGGGGAGTGAAACCTCAGACCGGAACAGTCTATCCTATATCATATCATACTGTCTTCAAATTAAATAAAAGTGAAATCAACCAAGTTCTTGCTTTGCTGTCGGACCCCCCACCTCTCCACCACACTGGTTTATGTCATGTGAAGAGCATAAACTCCTGACCTCTGACTTGTTTTGTTAACTCACTGTTCCTACTTCAACACAGAAAGACTACTGGAGCTTGTCCTTGGATCAGGAGGAGGTGTAGTTGTAGCAGACTGTAATGGAGGATATGGGAGATGCTTTCGATTATTGATCGATAAGGATTGATTGGTTGTGAGATGTTGCTGCGGGAAGAACATTGTCTGGCATTTTGTTTCTTCTGATGATCTTGTCCCATTCGAGGGTGAATTAATGATGCTGCAATCAAGTGTAAGACCCGCAGCACATAGTTTTTTTTTTTTTTTCTTTGTATTGCATGTAGGCTAGTGCTAGTGAATTTCAAAGGTGAAAAACCTCATATGCAGTATAGGTTGATGCTTGATCCTCTAAATCAGCAATGAAAATACATTTTTCCAATCAGGTGTCTGTATTGAATGATCTTAAATTATCTTTAAAGCCATTTTTCTCCATTCCCTAGTGAGTTTAAATATGGGATTTTAGTACTGACAGAATCCTTATGACATCTAGCTTCATTTGGTATCTCTATTGTTGCTACAGCTTCAACATAGCGCCCCCTAGACACTGTTGAATTTGTGTGACTGCTGGAAGGTAGAGTGAGATTGAGCCCCATCCACATTTGCAGCATAGTTGAATTGATATTGAAACACTGTAGCTGTTCTACTGGCTTTGTTTATGTGGTGATTCACTGGAGTTCTTGGTCTTCCCAAGTTGATTGACTCAGTTTTTGCTTTTGACATTAATGAAACATACGGTACCTGTGTTTTGAGCTACAGTATGTTATGAAAGTTACAAAGAGCTTATCTTCCATGTTCAAGTCAGACTCACTGAGAATCTGTCTGAATGTATCTCAAATGTAGATGGTAATGCAAATTCTGCACTAGAGTGTAATCACATGATTGTGGTAGGAATTGTGCTGTGCAGCTCTGCTACTTTTGCTAAACTGGAAACTAAGTGTTTCCATTCATCTGCCTGTGGTTTGGAATATCAGTGTCCTCTTCCTTGGCCCAAGGCTGTGCATGAATGAGCGTGGATTAAAGTGTAAGCAATGTGGTATTATTCACAATAGAAGTTATGATCATGGACAATTTTAAATGTAGGCAAAGCCTGTGACAATTTCTTTGAGGCCTATTAGAAAGCCGTTTGATCATCAGTTGATGCTTTAGATCAATGAAAGAAAAAAAAAAAGTTCACCAGAGATACAAACTTGCCTTGTGCAACACAGACTAAAATATCTTATTACATTTGGATTCAATGTAAAAAGTGTTGTGATGTAGTTGGGACCAGTGGTTGACCAGCTCTGATTACACCAGAGAATGTTTGATTAGTCACATGACAGAATTTTTTCAAATTTTCAAAACAAATGATATAATATGACAAGCTGGCCTGCCATACACTTGCACTAGCCTCATCATTTATTTTGTAAGCAGTTAGGCTACTATTTTTATTAACTGCAATAAAATACATTGCTACAGAATCTGAATTGGATGTTTAAAAGCGGCAAATTAAATAAAATTTTCAACATAAAAATCTGGTTTTATGCAGTGATGCATTAACTAGCAGTTGCACTTTGCCATAGTTGTTTCTGCCAGTGTATCAAAAGGTGTTATTAATCTTTTTATGCTGCATATATGGTGAATAACCAACACTGAACACAGGGATTTGAACAGCATCATACTGTAGTGTTCGATATTTTGGCTCCATGCTCTTAATACTGTGGATGTGAACTGACGCAATGAGTATGAGGTGAAATTACAGACTGTAAGCTTTTTTTTTTTGGCATATCGAATGAACAGTTTAAGAACCACTGCCCTGTTTTCTACATCACCCAGGGGTGCTCCAGCAGCGAGTGGCAGCTCTGGAGCAGGAGAGGGCCGAGTTCATCAAACTCAAGCAGCAGCTGGAGGCCGAGTTCAACCAGAAGCGAGCCAAGTTCAAAGAGCTCTATCTGTCCAAGGAAGGTAAGTGTCCTGATCATTTGAGTCATTTTTATTCTTTCGGAACTTGGTTGTTTCAGCGGCTGCGTTTACATACACAGCTAAATTCCTTTAAAATTCAGGATACTCAAGGATTCTGTTTATGAGCTGCCACATGTAAACATCATATCCCATTTACAGTAATGTGGATAAGCTCTTATCCCGGCTATTCCGATCATTGGCGGGAGAACACAGACAGGCAGAAATTCAGTTAACATTGATACAAGGATATTTGAGAGCAGGTAAATAAAGGTGCATATAAACAGCCTATCCTGTATAAGGCCTTAGCCAGGAATATGGGCCAATGTCTGAAGTATTCTGCACATGTAAACCTAGCCAATGACATTGTAGAGTGACAAAGCCAGTATTGTGTAGCTCTTTCTTTTATTCTGCGCCTCAACACGCTGTGCTCCCATGGGTGCCTCCCCCGTTTTCCTGGTTTCCCTCTTCTCTGTTCTCATCTCGGTTGTACTTTCCATCCCCATTTACCTTCCCCTCCATCATCCCTCCATCATCTGTTTTCCTGTTCATTCACCCTCATCTTTGACCCCCCCCAGAGGAGCTGAAGAGGCAGGCAGCGTCGCTGGAGGGCGCCCAGGCCGAGCTGAGCTCCGTCCAGGCCCAGCTGGCTCAGGCCAGGGCCGACATGGAGAACATCAAAGCGGTGGCCACCGTGTCGGAAAGCACCAAGCAGGAGGCCATTGACCAGGTCCGCAGCCAGTGGCAGGAAGAGGTGGCCTCGCTGCAGGCCATCATGAAAGGTAAAGACAGCTACGCTTAAAGGTGCAGTGCAGCAAATATACCCAGATTTTGAATGAGAAAATGCTCTGATTGGTTGACAGTATGCATGGTTAATGAGGTGGCCCATACTCTATCAGGCAGTAGCCACCTGGCTGCTTGCCAAACTTGCCAAAGTCACCATGCCTTGATTATGTATTGCTGATTGAGCTGACATTCCAGCACTGGATATTTATATGAAATATGAGATATGTTTGCTGGTTTGATAATTAGGCTTATTTGATGTTCAGGGAGTAGAGCGCTGTGTGTTGACAGTGTTAAAGAGAGAGAAGAACTGGCTGTTTTCCTTGGTGGCCAAAGAGTAGGGCTGCACGATATTGACAAATAATCATATTATTACAGGTTATTTTCATGAATATTGCAATTGTGGTATAAATTGCAATACAGTATACAGACACAGATTTTTCAATTTTTTGGATTTTTCAGCAAACAGAAACATTTTTAGTGTTGTTGCTTAACCTTTGCTATTTTTAAATACAATTAAAGTTTATTTTTTTTACAATGTGCCATTGAATTTCTAGGCTAGAAATTGGGCTCAGCACCAGAATACCATGTTTTTGAGTCTGTTTTGAGCAGCCATCACTCTGATAAAATAGCAGCCTCATGCGATTTGAAATAGCTCACAGTTTTGTTTTGTTTTTTATTAATTGTGCAGCCGTACTGGTGAGAGACATCATCATTCTTTGCAACGTCTCACTTCTCTCCTTATCTGGAACATGCATATTATTTCTCATCACACTACTAAAATGAAGTGGACAAGGGAGCCAGTCTGTGTTTGGGTGAGCGAGCAAGGCAGACACTGAGACAGCAGGAGGGAGAGAGAGACTTCTGTGTTCATAACCCATCTCTTTCATGACTTTCACAGTAGTTTTTTTTTTTTTTTATTCCGAAAAACAGTTTAGTTTAGCATCAGCTGTACTGGGAACATTAACTAGATGCTTCCATTTCGGACATGATGGCCCACAAACGTCTGCTGTTGTGCATGTTGACAGTTTTCAGCGACTGAGAATTGGCTGAGCACAGCGGAAGGGGCAATAAAGCAGTTGTAACAAATTAGATGAACCATCAGAAACTGACAAAATGACACTCCTCATGTTAGAAATCCACAGCAAGCGTTTCCTGACTTAACTAAAATCATTGCAGTGGATCTTTAATGGTACCAACTCTCCAAACTGTTATGTATTGCTGACCATCCAACTCTGTCTTCTTGTCCTCATGCTGGTTTTGTCCATAACGCCTTAAATTCAAGTTTAGATATTGAAAACAAAGATCATGAAGCTTGTCTTTGAGGGATCAGCGGTTAGTTATAATAGGCAAGTTGAACTGTTTACACTGCAAAAAATGTTCATCTTAACAAGCCATTTACTTTAAAATTTGTTAAAATAAATGAAAAAAGCTCTCCCAGCTAGGTGAGCTAAATTCATTTGCTTCCAATGCAGTTTCTCCTGTTTGGAGAATTTTCGAGAAAAAAGTGAAAATATCTTGAAATTAGGGATGAGACGATATATCGAAATTCAATGTATCGCAATACAGAAATGTGACAATACGTATCGTGGGGCAGAAACATTAATCGTGATATTAGCTCCATGTTATTCTGCTGTAGTAATCACAAATGAGATGACCTGACCTTGACCATCACAATTTCACAAGCTCTCCATCCAAATTATATTATTGTCACTTTATAATGTCATTTTTAAATTGTTGTTTACATTCTAGCAGCCAATGCCATCGCTAGAAAGATTTGTCTCAGAAATAAACATAATTCTGCACAGTCAGACTTTGTTGTCATTGAACTTTTATTGATTACATCGTATCGTGGTTATGTTGAATCGTGAACCCCAATATCGCTTATCGAATTGTATCATGAGATAAGCATATCGTCCCATCCCTACTTGAAATGAGACGGACTGCTCTAGTAGTATCAAGATCATTTCTTTTTTTTTTTTCACTTATATTAAGAAAACAAACATATTAAGGCTCCATTCTAGACTAAACAACTTGATAAAGATGGAGACTTTTTTTTCAGCATATGCTCCCTCCCTCTCTCCCTCTCTCCGTCCCTCAGACACGGTGTGCGAGTACGAGGTCCAGTTCCACCAGCGGCTGGAGCAGGAGCGCGCCCAGTGGAACCAGTACCGCGAGGCAGTGGAGCGGGAGCTGGGCGAGATGAGACGCCGCCTCACCGAGGGCCAGGAGGAGGAGAACCTGGAGGACGAAATGAAGAAAGTGGGTCTCGCTTTCACATCTCACTCTGGGGGGTGGGGGGGGAACAGATGATATTCTCCTCTACTATACTCTAGCTAAAGAAAGCTTACTTGCTCAGAATTTCTGCAAGGGTCTGGCCACTAAAGGTTTTTGAAGGTCCGATACCAATATTTTTGGATTGAAGCTGCGAATAGCTGATTTGTGTCTTTAAATTTGACCATTTTCATGCCAAAAAATAAATAAATCACAAGTTTCTAGTGTTTCCCCCAGAATTTCTCCCAGAAGAACAAAATCAATGCCAGAGAAGTTCACAATATGCCAAATGCCTGAGACTCCAGTCCAGCTGGCGTGCTTATTAGGCTTTGACTGATAGGGGTTTTTGCAGGCTGATGCCGATACTGATATTTTTCGATTGAAGCGGCTGATAATGGATATTTTGAAATGGCATTTAAACCATCATGGGACACTAAAACTCCACTGAAAGCCATACTAATGGTATTGTTTTAGGTGGGTTAGCAGCTCCTTAAGGCAGGGTGAGGCAGGTTTCACTGCACCACACCACACTGGAAAGATTTCTCCTGTCAGGCATCTGATATAAAAATACTAATATAAAACATAATCATGCATACTTGTGTGGTATCTGATCAAAATGTTGCATTAGAATTAGGGTTAGACTGGTATATCGATTTAGACTAGCTGTGATCAGGGAGGACGCTCCATCATATCGGAGGTGGACAACAGGCTGAGAACCAATATTTAAAGCACTTTAAGGCCCTTCTGACTTTAACTACTACTTCTTAGTGTGGAGAAGGGTGGAGAAGGTGAGAAAAAAGAAACAGTTTTGGATTTTGCTCTTAAGTTTCGATTCTCAGTTCCTGTCTGCGCCGAGAAGACTTCCTGCCGGTGTCCATACCCAACACCTGAATTAATCTGGGTAAATAGTATGAATTGACAGCAGCTAACCCTAAACCTAACCCTAGACTGATAAGATAGATGTATTTACATAACACAAGTTCGCTTGCACTTTTTAGGTGCTGGGGGGCGGGCATGATTGGAGTGAGTGTGAACACCAAAGTGCTGCGGTAGCGCAGTGTTGTAAGAGAATTGCTGTACGAAATATTTAATTCATGCGTTGACTACAATTAGAAAATCACCAGGCTACTTCCTGGGACGTGGATGTCTGCAGGCTGCAGCGAGGACTGTGTCTACGCTTGTGACTTCTGCTGTGCTGCCTGGTGCACACACTGTATTTCCCTTGCGCTGCCTAAACAGCGCATACTGTGATTCATTTTTTTTGTCTAGGTTTAAATGGGGAAAATGTTTCTGGAGCATAATGCTGCATCAAGTCCACAAGAATGTTATATCATGGTTTTTGCAGCTGTTTTTGTACCTCAAACGGTTTATAATGACATCAACCACCTAACAAAGTGAAATAAACTATAAAGTAACAAAGCATATGGAAGAATTGCAACCTGCGCAGCTATATGAATTCATTCATTTTTAATAAAGACATCTACTCTACTTCAAAGGCCCAGGAGGACGCGGAGAAGCTGCGTTCGGTGGTGATGCCGATGGAGCAGGAAATAGCGGCGCTGAAGGCCAAGCTCGCCACAGCCGAGGACCGGGTGAAGGAGCTGGAGGCCTCCAAGGTTAGTCACCGCCGAATCACTGATTCAGCAGGGAATATGAATGATGAAGATATGAATGACTGTGCATGGGATAGACCAGGCGTGGCATCCCTTTGAAGTAAATTCAGTATGCTTCATCGTATTTTTTAGAGACATTTATTGATTCCTCATCACCATCTCATGCTCTACCACTTGTTGTGCTGCTCTCAAAAACCGTTCTATTTGTTCTAAACCACTAGAGACCCATAGAGAGATTCACACATGTTTTTACAGGAGATTGCATCTTTTGTGGTAGGAAGCTAATCAAACCAGAGTGGGAGAGGATTCATTTGTTTACCAGCCACGGATAGAGAACATATGTTTTTATTTCTTTCCCCCAGTGGACTGAATAGGCCTATTTAAAACACAAGCAATAGCCTTTTCTCTTAGAAATGAATTCAACAGAATGTGTGTCTGTTCATTGATGCGTCGCAGAATAGAATGCATTTTTTTTTTTTTTCCCTCATGTCTACACGGCCTTGCTTGAAACTCCCATGCCTCCTCGCGCTCCCTCGTTGTGAACGCTACACCACAGAGAATGAAAGGAGTGGAATCCCAGTAGAGTGATTTCTGTTCCCGATTTTTCTCCTGCAGGTAAAGGAGCTCAACCATGTTCTGGAGGCTGAGAAGTCATGTCGCACCGACCTGGAGATGTACGTGGCCGTGCTGAACACTCAGAAGTCCGTCCTGCAAGAAGATGCGGAGAAACTACGGAAAGAGCTCCATGAAGGTAATTTTGGATATCGCCCAAGCCTAGCAATTATACACACATTTGTATGTGACACCGTGTTCGGCCGTGTTTCTATTTCGGGCCAGTACTACTACTACTTTTCACTCTCTACTTTCTCTCTCTCTCTCTCTCTCTCTGCTGCTCGGTGGGTCAGTGTGTCACAAGCTGGAGTTGGAGCGGCAGCAGCACAACCAGCTGAAGCACACATGGCAGAGGGCCAACGACCAGTTCCTGGAGTCCCAACGCCTCCTGATGAGGGACATGCAGAGGATAGAGAGTGTGTTGTCCTCCGAACAGCTCCGCCAGGTGGAGGAGATGAAGAAGAAGGACCAGGTACTCACACACACACACACACACACACACTTACACACATCCACTCAAATGTATTAAGATTCGGCTTAGATTTGTCATAACTGTACTTGCTTAATGCGAAGTGATGCTCAAGCAATCATGAAACACTATCCTTTCTATCACAGTTGTATTTGGGAGTAACTATTCAACGGTAGAATCTAACAGAAAAATCATTACAGGGACATAGCTAGAAACTAAACAGAAAAAAAAATCTTCAAAATGACTTCAGAGCTTACCATCGACCCCAACAATGGACGCAACCGTTCTCCAAGCATCGTTTTAGAGACGTTTATTCCTCTTTTAAATTAGAGTTGCAGAGAACTGGGAAGATTTGAATGGCTGGAATCAACTTCTCCCTCATTTTGCACTTGCCAGGCAGAACTATTTTTCATGAATGCAATCAAATCTGTAGGGAAACAAGGAAGTGGAAATCTGATTGGCTGTTGATGGACGATGGCTGTGAAAAGTTCAGCCGTGGCCAATTTTTCTCGGCTGACAAGCTTGTTGACAGGTGTTCACACATTGGCCAAATTTCCCTAGTGGCTCAGCTCCATAGGAGATAATGGACTTTCCCTGACTTGTTGATCGTATTGCTCGTAATGTGAATGTAGGGGAAGAGCTGCCGTTCGAACCTGAGGTAGTTATTTGAATATCACTCTATTTTAGGATTTGGTTGAGTCAAACTTCTGACTTACATTGTAGTTTTTGTAATTAATAGGTTTATGTTTATATTGTGGTTAGAGATGTATCCAAGTAATGTTAGTAGATGGAACAATACTGTCAATAAATAGGATTGGACACTGTTTTTTTTCCATCCTAGGAGGAGGACGAAAAAGAGAGGCTGAGCCAAGTGAAGGAGCTACAAGACGATGATGGGGGAGACCACACTGAGCCTTTGGATGACTTGTTCTTAGGGCTGAGCGTTGAGGAGGTATGAGCATCATGTAATTTAATATGTCCCTCAGAGACAACAGAGGCTATTATTGTCTTGTGTCATATTATATTCCCCTTCGGTTATTGGATCTTCAAAGATGGGCAACGTGGCTCCTCCACTTTTGCATTTGTCACAGTGATGAAATGAGAGCGCTGCTTCAAATGGTTACAGTGACTAACCAATGGGGTTTTATGTAAATTATAATGCGATGAATTAAGAAAAACTGAATGGGAATGGCAAATTTGAATACAATTTCCCCAGTTACTTGAAGCTGAAAGTTTTTTTTTTTTGTAGATCAATAAATTATGCAGTGACAATAGAATGTGTCAAATAAATCATGACATAGGCTTGGCATGATTAGCCCGACAATTCGTTTAATTTCATTAGCATTTCTTTGTTCTCACCTTCACACAGAAATATTAAATATAGCTAACATTGGCTGACGGCAAACAACAATACAAATTCCTTAAAGACTCTACTTTGAATGTGAACATGTTTTTTCTGACATTCAGGAAGCCTATTTATTTGCTTCAACCCAGCTGATGGAAATGTACCTAATTTGCATGATATTTCTTGCGACACTTCAAAAGTTCGCTTAAACTTTGCTTGAGAGTGGGATGGAAACATATCTTGCGAACTCTCTCTCTTGCGCTCTTGCTCTTTCTCTCTCGTAGCCCCATGCCAACCACAGTGGCCATGGCTCTATGCACTCCTTAGACACCGAGGTGGTGGCAGGCGGACCCATGGACCCCTACAAAGACAGCCTGCGGCGAGTCCAGTCGACGGACAGCCTCGGCTCCTCCCTGTCGGCCCAGCAGGGCTTGGGCGGCCACAACCACAAAGCCAAGTCGGCCAGCCACCTGGACGAATCGGACTTTGGGCCCTTGGTGGGGGCCGACTGCGGGGCCACGGAGGGTAATTTCGGCGACACGGCCTCAGTCAGCTCCATCAAGCTGACGGCCAGCCACTTCCTGCTGACTAAAGACCAGGAGAAGGCCATCAAGGCCATGACGCCCGAGCAGGAGGAGACGGCGTCGCTGCTGTCCAGCATCTCCCATGCCCCTGACACCGCCTATTTACCACCTTCTGGCTACCGTCTGGTCAGCGACAGTGAATGGAACCTGCTGCAGCAAGAGGTGGATCACCAAAGCATTCTGAAAGAAGTTTTAATAGTTTGAATGCGCAGCACAAAGTCTGTGGTTAAATGTGTTTCCAACCATTTAACAGTTGTTATCGGACATTAAATTTAAGATAAGATAGCACTTTATTAATCCCCTTGGGGAAATTCAGGTGCCACAGCAGCAACTGGCAGAACAGTACCAAGGAAAACAAGTACAATATGTACAATAAGATAATAAAAGAGAAGAGGTCATAAGATAAAACAATGCAAATAATAATAATAATGCGTATTCGTATATATATACTGTATATATACATTAGGAGTTCAGTCATTAGTGCCGATAAGGGGGCGGGGGGGGGGGGCGGGGGGGGGGGGGGGTCCAGGGCCCTCATTTATCAATGTTGCTTAGAAAAGGTTCTAAATTCTCTTTTATGAATAAAAATTAGAATGTGCAAGTACAAGAAAATCGGCATTTAACACCTGTAAGTATCCTGCCTTGATAAATACCACACTTTCTAATCCATCATCATGCTTGTGCACAGCCACTCATTAACATAAATATACGCCCCCAATTGACCATATATGGTGACTACCTTCCCTTTAAATGCTGCAGGAAATGTCATTGATATCGCCTCTGTGCTGAACACGGCACGGCATTAAACTGTTTTATCAGCAGACCAGTGGCAGACATTAAAAAAAAAAAAAAAATTTGACCTGAATCCAAAATAATTATAGTCAACAAGAGGGACATTGCTGCAACAGGTGGCGGACAGACTGAGACCAGACTGTCCGATGTGGCCTCCTGTCGTGATAAATAATTATCATTTGAATATATTTTTCTAAGCCTGCAGCTCCTCCCTGAAGGAGAAGGTGGAGCAGAGGTCCAATAAAACAGGGCTTGGAAAACAAAATCTACTGAGTCGCCCCTCATCGCTTTCAGTTAAAACGTTGGTGCGCTGTCTGAAAACGCGCTCCATGCGCAATGCATAATGCTCCAAATCATCCATCAAAGCAAGATGAGCCATTTTACACACAAAACAATCAGTCTTATTGTTGCCTTTTATGATTGCCTGTACCCTGAATTTCATCACCCATACTAATATTTAAAATGATGCCAATTAGTCTATTAGTCTTAGTATGCTTAAATGGACTAGATAATATAGTTGAACAATATGCACTGTCGAAATTGTTTATGAATGGTATAACATGCACTTTTAGTCTCAACTACTGTAGCCTAAGCATTTTTATATTCATAATTATGAAAAGGCCTATTCATTTGATTGTCTGTTCCTGTCGTTCTTGGTGGTCTTTCATTTTCAACCGCTAGGTGCTGTGCATAAGCATGGTCAGGGCTGTGCTTAAATTCACGCAAGTTCTCAAGCATAAGTACAAGTTGATAAATCCGACTCTTTGCTTGGAAATGGTCGTACGCATGGTTTACACACATATTTGTACGTACGCACTGTTGATAAATGAGGGCCCTGGTCTGAGTCATTGTGTGTGTGTGTGGGGGTGGGGGGTGGGGGGTGGGGGGTCAGGGGTTTAGTCAGTACTAGGGAACTAGGTACTAGGGAAGAATGAGATTGTACTTCAACAATACATTTGAACATGTTTACTTGCCTGATTAGCTGGCAAAAACCAAGTAAAATGGCAGTTTTTTTACTTGGTGCCAGAGCTGTAGAGATTGATGCTACTAAAGCTCTTAGGTATACCTAGCCCCTTCTTGGGTAACTGCAGTGTCTGAATAGCAGCTTCACAACCCAAGTTTTCATGGATTGTTTTTCAGTTAAAATGAAAATTGCCAGGAGGACTCTTGTTTTGAAAGGTTTGAAATAAATTGACTACTGTTCTACTGCAGTGCAGTGTTTCCCACACATAGACTTTACTTGGGCGGGCCGCCCAGGTATATTCACGGCCGCCAAAGTATATTTGGCGACCCATTTTAGCATTTTTTATTTTTATTTTTTTATCCGTCCGAGAGAACGACGCCATCTGTGATCAATTAACTAGTGGACAATCTCCCCTCGCTCTACCCCTCCAGGGTTTCCCACACACAGAAAACTTTATATGAAACTATATAATCGTAAAACTGCGTGTAGCACATTGATTCGCTCAGCCCCTAATTGCTCCACGCGACCTCTCTCTCTCTCTCTCTCTCTCTCTCTCTCTCTCTCTCACCGGACCCGTCTGTTCGCCTCCCACTGCACACGCGTGAGGGATATTTTTTTCCATGCCAAGAAGACGGCCGACTGAATTCCCGAAAAGAAGAACTAACAGTTAACGTTACTCGGAATCCAGCTGAGTTTCCGAGATTAGCGCGCTGTATAGCCTAGCTGCTAGTCAGTATCCACTGAGTGCACTGATAACGTTAATATTAACTTTTTAACTCTGACTCTGAATGTTTGCTCCCTCAATCCAGATTAATATTGAAAAATATTTTCAAAGAAGGAAAAGGACTGGTCCTGAGGAGGAGCAGGACAGTCTGGACCAGAGGAGCTGAGCAGTAAAACAGAGCAGATAATAATGTCAAAGGCTGTAATGTAACGATGTAAAGATACAGGAGAGACTGACAGCACAGAGAGATGTAGCAGGGCAGAGGGGCAGAACAGCAGATTTCTCTGTAAAAGGAGTCTCATTTCTATTCTTCACCTTGTAGACAAAAGCAAGCAACAGACAGAACAGTGTAGCACTGTTTATATTTTTAAGTTATGTTATCTTTGACTTTGAAGTACTTTAGATATATACAGGTTAGTTATTTGTTTGACAAATGGAACTATTTAAAATGGAGTACATTAGATAATTTTTCAGCCATCCAGGTAGTGGGATCCTTCATTGATATTAGCCTATATATTGACAATATAAGAGAATACAAGAATAAAAAGGCACTCCCCCCCCCCCCCCCCCCCCCATTGCCAACCCACCTACCACCACAAGTACATTTGAATTCTGTGGGAAACACTGCAGTGTTACAAATGACACACGTATTTCATGAACTCCTAAAAACGCACGTGTGGAATCACTATTACTGAACATGTAGCTGTTCATAAAGGTCTTGTTTAGGTGTTATGAAAGTGTTATAAACTAGAATTTTTGTCAAGTGTTACCTGGTGTTCTTGTTGGTTTATCACTAGGTGAAGAATGCTGGCAGGAAGCTCGGCCGGCGCTGTGACATGTGCTCCAACTACGAGAAGCAGCTGCAGGTCATCCAAGGACAGGAGGCTGAGACACGAGATCAGGTTTTCTCTCCAGAGTCATTACAGGGATTGTGATACTGAGGGGTCCAATTACTGTTGTTAACATTAACCTGTAGCTAATGTGTTTAGATGCAGGGTATTTGAGCATGTGGCGATTGGAGTGAATCAGTGTATAGGACTATTCTGCTACAACCCACAAAGTTATACTGTAAATTTAGATTTATTGCCTATTGAACCGCTCCACTCATTTATTATTTATTTTATTAGCTATTTGGCACTAAACCAAATCGTTCACTTAATTTGTTTTGAAGTTGTAATGTGGTGTCAAGTTCTACCAAGCTGCCTATTGTAAACCATGTGTTAGATAGAAAATGATCACCAGAAGGACTCATCACCCTGTCTCTCCCAGGTGAAGAAGCTGCAGGTGATGCTGCGTCAGGCCAATGATCAGCTGGAGCGGACGATGTCTGAGAAGCAGGAGTTGGAGGATTCAGTCAAAGTAGGCAACGAGGAAACCACTGCCAAGGTTTGGACACATACTGCGATGTACTACTGTCTAAATGACTTCACCCCCTATTTTTTGATCAGAGAATATATAAATCAAGTTTTACATAGTTCAAAATTGAGTGTGGGTTAAGTTTGATTTAGCAGGCAGAGTGGGACGGTTATTTTACATGAGCCAGCTTTAAAATCCGGCTTTGGGTGCGTCATGGTACATGCCAGGACACAAATCGAACTTGCCTGTCTATGCTTGGTATGTGTGTGTGTTTGGTAGGGGCCAATCACTGCCACGTGGTTTGAGTTGAACTAAAGGAATAGGTTATGGATGATTTTAATCGGTCTGTGTTGTACGTAAGCATGGTCAGAGCTGTGCGGAAATTTATGCACATTCTCAAGCATAAAGCATACGTACGCAATGTTATACAAATGAGGGCCCAGGTGACCAAAAGTGTATAACATTGATTTATTTTAAGCCAAACCGTGCCACTGGCAAAGTATTTGTTAAACGTGTAATATTGTTTACTCAGATTTCATATTGAGGTTGTACCTATGGGTTAACAGTATTTTCCATGCGAAAGTGTTCAAATTCAGCCTTTTTCATGGGGTTTTGGCATGTAAAATGGACTCTACTTCAGAAAGCACAAGCATGGAAGGTGTGATTCACTCAGGACTGGTGCTGGCGTCCAGTCCCTGAGGTTTAATTACCTATTATAACATTCAATCAAACAGTAACTAAATCACTTGATGCCTGTCTACATGCTTTTTTTAGCAAGCCAAACCATGGCTACATGACTCATTGTTTGAGTGTGCCATCTTTGTCAATAGGGCGGTGTTTCTTCTAAACTGACCACTGTGTGTACACAGGCATAGGCTCTATGTTTTTATTGTAGGGTTGTCTTGCTAAATAAAGCCTGAAGGGGTTTTTCTTGTCTTAGAGGTGATTGTTTCTGTGTTGTGTTCTAGGTGTCGGCCCTCATACAGAGAGTCCAGGAGTCGGAAACGCTGCTCAGCACACTACAACAGGCCTTCAGTCAAGCTAAGAGGAACACACAAGAACAGATGGTGAGGACATTCTCCCATATCCCTGTGTTGCCTTTCCTTGCAGACTGTGTTTGGATCTCTAGTAGCTTGTAATGTCACAGGGTCCAAAGTCAGACAAAGTTTTTGGCAGTGTAACCACAAACAAACCACTGATTATACTGTCAAAGCAGTTCTAAAATGTATCTACTGTTCATTTATGTAACCTATGTCAGCTTTTTGTGTAATTAACAATTACAGATGCAGTGCATAAAACCTCACAGTTGAACCTCTAGGCCCATTATTGGACACGCAGCCAAGTCGCGGCTAATGCATAATGCCCGTTAGTGTTTTGGACTTACATTTCCTGGCCTGTACAGCAATGGCATCGCTTCCCCTCTCTACCACAATTATTTGTTGACAAGATGGGGCTCTGGGCTACACAATTATCCACTGATGCAAGCCTTAGGAGCCGGAAAAATAGAAGCAACCGTGTCCACAAGTTTCTCGTCCAGCACTGCAGAGAGCAAATTGACTATGCACCGTGAGCATCATAACAAAAAATGGGATATGCATTGGTAAACCTGGTTATATGCTATACACTGACCATTTTGTGGGGGTTCATTGTCAAAATTTTGAGGGAAAATGGAAAGAAGCATGTCAGACACGGACATATTCAATAATGGATGCCTCGCCGCAAGTTGTCCCACAGCAGATGCATTTATGTGCCTCTAAACTGTTCCTACTCAAAAACCTTATCAACCAAAACAGTCAGAGATTTCTCTGCTCCATGTGGCTTTGTTTAAAGATGCATGTGTCTTTCTTCTGTCATAAATTGAGGGATAATGTCACAACTAACAAAAGCATAGTACTACAAAATTGAAATTAAAAGGAGTGTGGCTCCCAAAGCAGACGTTCGCCAGTGAATCACCCTCCGCCATGTGGCCTGCTGGTGCCATATAACATGAATCATAAAAGGGAAACAAACTGACACATGATTTGATATAGCGTTTGTTTTTGTTTTTTTCAGGCGGTGCTGATGCAGTCGAGGGAGCAGGTGGCAGACGAACTAAGCCGACTACAAAGAGACAACGAGAGCCTGCAGGGAAAACACAGGCTTCACCTAGAACTACAGCAACAAGAGGATTTCCAGATGCCCAACACTGTGCAAGTATGAGAACCCCGAATCACACTTTTCAAACTCACTACTAGCTTTTTTAGGGTGAATTTAGATGAGAATAGATGATTAGATGAGATGAAACTTTAATAATCCCTGTGAAATTGGGTCGTTGCAGCAGCAAGAGTAGATATAGATAAGAATCAGACAATAGACTGTACAGACGATAATACAAGTACTCATACCAACCAAATATATTGAAAATAATAAAGCAAGTAAATGAATAAAGATACAGCATCTTCATTGACACATTTGCTGGTTGAAGCAGCGTGCATCGCTAGCTATTTACATTATGGGAAAACAGATATAGACATGTGTCCAGGCATGCAAATATGTATTGTAGCTATTCACATTATTCATGCATACATGTAACGTACGTACAGAAACATATGTGCAGAATGTGCAAATGTGCTTGTTAGCATTCATCAAGGAAAGGTCATGTGCATGGATGCATATCAGAATTTCAAGTAGGGCAGATGTAAGTAACATATTGAATTTGAAATGGAAAGTGTAGATGAGCCTATAGCTTCCTCTCTAAATGTATAGATTTTCACTGAATAATAAAAATGATTGAAAATACCATGTGAATGCATTTTTCCCCACTTGCTTATATGGCATTGACAAAAGACCCGCATTTTCAGAGAGTGTACGGTAAATGCTGACTATCCCATAGTATAACGACAAAGTTGTACATGTACTTGCCCAACATGTTTGCTGGGTGCTGGAGTCAAAAATAGTAGCATGGAATGAAGATAACATGCATATAAATAGATCCTTATTTTCATTTTGTTTGTTTTACCATAAAGATTTATAGGCGTATGTCATCTGCATATAGCACCACTTTTCTCATAGTATCAAATTCCACAGTTCCTCTTGCCCTGTGCTGTGTGATATTGAATTGTGCCTCCTCACATCGATGCCTGTAACGCAGTGCGATTCTCCACCAGGAACTACAAGGCCTGGTGCTGCAGCTGCGAGAGGACATAGTAGCGGTCCGAACGGCCGCCGATCACCTGGAGGAGAAGCTGAAGGCTGAGATCCTGTTCCTGAAGGAGCAGATCCAGGCAGAGCAGTGTCTGAAGGAAAACCTGGAGGACACTCTGCAGCTGGAGATCGAGAGCTGCAAGGAGGAGATAGGTGAGACTTGGACACTTGGTCAGCTCACGGCGTTTTGTTAAATATTCTGCTGATACAACATAGTAGGGTGGTAGTCAGGTTAAGGGCTTCCCATAGACAACCAGTGTAGTATTGATCAATTCTGTAGTAAATATGTAATCAGACAAACAGTATCATATCCATAATATCCATTTTTAGTAAAAGGCCAATATCATATCGTATATCGGTCTAACCCTAATCTCATAATTTAACCGATTTAACAGACCACTTCAAATGTTCCATCTTGAAGTGTTGGTCTGATGGTCATCTACATTTTAAATGAGCAATATGTATAGCGCTGTATTATCCATAATGCCAGTTTAAGGTAAAGTACACTTGCCCAGAAACTGTGTCAGGCTTAGAAGGTGTTCTGCTTCATGGCTGCATACCTAAACTGTCTCTCCATAGTAAAATTGGGTGTGTTTTTAACTTTAGCAAAGACCTTTCGCTCGCTGTGGAGATATTTTCTTCTTTTTTTTTCTGTTTTTTTACCCTCTCAAATTCTTCTCTTTCTACTCTTCTTTCTTCTCCATTGATCACTGTTGTTCAGACATCTTGGAAGGTATGGCGAACACTTTGAACAAGCTCGCTTTAGTTGTGTGTGTGTGTGTGTGTGTGTATGTTAATAGCATAGCTGTCAGACTAATGATTGTATGGAGCCTAAAACACAGTGCTTTACTTCTCACATGTTTTGAACTGTCTTGGAATGGCAAAAAAGTGTGTCATTATCACTGGAGCATTTGCCATATGCCGTCTTACCCCAGGATCGGTCATAGCTGCATTTTACAATAAATTGTAGATATTATGCCATAATGTGGCTTAATTCCATTGTTGCTTATAGGTCAAATTAAATCAAGGCTGCTTGTATTTCATATTGAAAAGTAACACTGTTGAAATGGCATGTGTGCGTGATTTGATGCATTTTGGCACTCTAGCCTTAAGCCTTTGAATGTGTTGACATGTTTACTTAAAGGACTGCACTGACTTTGTAGGAGTTTGGCCCGTTGGTGACCTTACCCAGTATGTGACAAGAGGATTGGCAGCAAAAATCATCTCTGAGTCCAGTGGATAGCTCTGTGCAGTGTGCATGCTAATGATTTAGCATACAGGATATTAATTAAACATAGGCGACTAGCATTATCCTTAAAGTGAGAAAATGAGAACTTGTAGCAGCTCTAAGGCTGGATGGTTAGTTCATTGTAATTACATGCATCTAAACGTGCCAGGCTTATTTAGGGGATTGGTAAAATAGACCCAAAAAAATGCACTCTTTGGAACTACTTTCAATGGAAAATGATCTCTCTTCCCATGAAAGTTTGAGCGTAATTTATTTTGTTCACACTGAAAATGAGTGAAGTTAGATGTTTCTACTTCTATCTTCATACTTTAGATAATGCTAGTCGCCTACAATTACTTTGCATACTGTATGCTAAAGTGTTAGCATGCGCACCAGACAGAAGTATCTGCCAGAGACAGAGAGAAGATTTTGGTGCCAATCCTCTCGTCAGATATATGGTAAGTTAACCAATGGGCCAAACTCCCTAAAAGTCGGTGTGGTCCTTTAATGTTGGCGTGCTGTATGTTTGTATTTTAGTCTCACTCTCTTGATAGCTATAGTCTATTAGCTTTTAGGCCTTGTCATGTAGATCTCTCACTCTCTCTCACACAAACCAAACACAAGCTTCTTTCTTTGCCCTCACTAAAACTCACACACCGCACAGATTTGATGCATTATTCATGAATTGACAAATAATTTTCCAGGAACTGCATTAGAACACCAGAAAGCATATCTGGGCTTTGACGTTCGGACTAGCATTGTAATGATCCTTTAATGATCCCTCCTTCCCACAGCATCTTTCTCCAGTTTGAAGACGGAGTTGGAGCGAGTGAAGACTGAGAAGGAGCAGGTAGAGTTTCCCCTCTGTGATATTATGCAGTATTACACCTGCCTTTCAAAACTCAATGAGGATAAAAGATACAATTGCAATTGGCTTGTAATGTAAAATGCATAGCAACACCACCCATAGAGCTTAGATATGACTGAATATATACAATTGTCAAATTCAATATTTATGATAATGTAATTGCATTTATGGCCCAGTCCATTTTTTGCACTGCCTGGTATGCCATAGTAAAGTATATGTTTACTGTTAATTTCAGTGCCTTTGTGTATTGATACGTATAGCCTATATGTTTGATGGTGTCTTTCTCCAGTTGCAGAGCAGCCTAGCAGAGAAGAGCGAGACACTGGAAAGCATCCAGAGCCTGAAGAGCAGCCTGGAGCAGCAGCTTAAAGAGCTCACCACCACCAAGGTCAGAGTGTAGACCTGTCACACCACAACTCCTTTGAAGCTGCTACTCTTGTTAATGTGTCCATTTTTATCAGCAAATGTTACATAACTTGTACAACATCACTCAAGTACTTCTCTGAATTGTTAGGATCCACGGGTACCTACAGCAAGCGATCCACCAAGTAGCTTTATTCCAGTAAAATCTCATCTTTCCTTTGTTGTTTATGAATTTTTTCAACTTCCGCCGTTGTAACGGAAGATGTGCACACTAACGCCCCACACAGCCACCAATAAACTTCTTTTGTACTAAGACCAGATTAAAGGTAAAATCCACCCTAAAACACTGTTAATAAACAGCAGGTTGAGACAAATGTATACAACAGAAAGGTAAATTAAAACACTACATCACAAAATAGCACCTGGAATGCATTGAACATCACAGATTGATGATACATAACAGTGTCAGAGTATCTGAGGGTGGAATTCTCCTTTAACAAGGTTATCAGGTGAAATTGTCTCCTTGGGCCATTAGACGTGATACTGTACAGCCTGTATTTACTTTTCAATTGAGGTGGAAAGGGTTGTCTTTTGACTTTGGTGGGAGGCAACAGAAACAATGCAGGTGTTTACGAATTGTGTGTGAGTCCGTGAAGCTGAGTGGAGGGCAAACTTCAGAGTGAGTCATACTCACTACCCTGTGGGCAGTACTTTCTCACAAATGCGAACACACAGCACGGACTGCATTTACACCTGGCTGACTGACTCAAATCCGATCACTTTCCGATCGCATTGCGTGCCGTGTGTGTTTACACCTCGTATTAACGTGTTTTTCCTTATCCAGATAAGATATCGATATATGGGGTGTAAATGATGTCAAAATGTCATCTGGCAAATACTGCTCTTGTGGATCTTTTTTTTCTCTCCGAGGTTTTGTACCTTCTATCCAGCCTTAATATAAGGAGCTTACTAACAACTGTGTGGGGCGCTACTGAGCACATTTTCCTTTAACAAGCCAAATAGTTACAGAAATTGAGAATTGACTGAAATAACAGCTGCTTGGTGGTACGGCGAATATACTTCAGAAAAGGTTTTCATTGATGTTTTAAGAGGTATGTAATGTTTGCCGATTTAATAATAAAAAAATAAAAGCCACAATAACAGGAGTAGTGTCTTAAATGGAGTTTGGCATGATGTTCTCTCCATAGAAGAGAGAACGTCACGTTGGGGCTAATTCTGCCACTATCATTTCCCACTTCCCCTTTGCACCCTATGATTCCATTCAACTGTTCAAATTTTGAAATGTCGTAAAAAAAAAAAAAAAATGAGGTGTGTTTTCATCAGCCGAGTTGAATAAATGTGCAGTGAGATTGAACCATTCATTGGGCCGATCATGCCAAGCCTATGTCATTGTTTAATTGACCAATATGTTTCCATTTGTTGTTCATTGCATAATTTCTTTTGCAGAATTGAGGAAATTTTATTGAAATTTGCCATTTCCATTTAGCCTTTTAGCGTACATCTTAATTTTCACAAAAATGCTTTGATGGAAACCCAGATAGTGACATGTCCTTACATCCTGGTTTGACACACTTTGACTCACGTCTGTGTGTGTGTGTGTGTGTGTGTGTGTGTGTGTGTGTGTGTGTGTGTGTGTGTGTGTGTGTGTGTGTGTGTGTGTGTGTGTGTGTGTGTGTGTGTGTGTGTGTGTGTGTGTGTGTGTGTGTGTTCACTGCTGCAGAGTGCACTAGAGAGTCAGGTCCTGGATGAGAGAGACAAAGCCCAGCGGCTGCAGACAGAGCTGGATGTCAGTGAGCAGGTTCAGAAGGACTTTGTCAAGCTTTCTCAGACCCTACAGGTAAGGAGGCATGGTTAGAAGTCTGGACAACATTATGTAAAAATGTAAGACAAAATGATTATTGCACATCAGTAGTAGGTGAGGTTGTGTATCGCTTGAATATTTTCAGGACAAAATCTTTTGATACCAAAAATTTTTTCAATACCTATGTTGAATAAAAGCATATTATGTAATGATGCAATAGCCTAATTTTTTTTTCATTTTCCCAATGAAAAGAAGTAACATTTGAACTCTTTAAGTGTGAAATTTTTATGAATTTATTTTTCTTATTCACTTTAACAGTATGAAACAAGCCCTTATAAACAAAGTATTTATTTGTTCAAAGTTACATTTTAAAAGAAAATCATGCTTTGATTTAATCAAAACTATCAGATTCAAGACCTTATTAGAACTATTAAAACTATTTAATAGCTTAACTTTTAGAATTATGTCAACAATACTTCACATTTAGATTCTATTTCAAGAATGTCAAGTGCTAGTAAAATTTCTATGTATTTATGTAAAATAACTGTCACAGTTATTGTTAGTAAAATGTAGCCAGACCCTGGGCTGTTTCTGCGACATTGTGTACTCACTTTGAGCAAACCTAGAGATGAAGGTGTAGTGACGCCTGGACAATGGGATGGGACGATATATCAAAATTCTATATATTGTAATACAAAAAAGTTGTAGCTTTTAACCATCAAGTCATTCGGATGGTTATTCCCGTGTCAAGTGAATGCAGCATTAACCCCCAGTGGAGCTATACTCAGTAGCCAACAATACAAGTCGGTCTTTGTATTGGGCGGTTGTCGCCCCAGTGATCTGCTTTGTGCTTTCATTCGGTCCAATTTGGGAGTTCTCAAGCTTAAGAGCTCCAGTAGACTGGTAGGTAGCACACTGACAGTTTGGTCAAATGAGCATATGAAATATATCTTTAGCAGAGTTCCTTCCACAGTTACATATTTAGCGAAAATCCAGCATAGGTTATATTTTAAACAGGGCTTCAAACGTACTCTGAAAGCAATACATTCATTCCAGTTTTCCTAACAAGATGAATTAATGAAATCAATCGTTCTGTCTCTGTGTCCCCAGGTACAGTTGGAGCGAATAAGGCAGGCAGACTCCTTGGATCGCATCAGAGTCATCCTCAATGACACCAACTTGACTGACATCAACCAGCTTCCAGAGACATGATACCGTTTCATGAAAACTGCTCTCAGTTTCATTCTCCCCTTTCTATATCACTGGCCCAATAACGTTATCTGACCCTTCCAAGCCCCTCCTCCCCATAACCACCATGGAAGTGTTTGGAGGGAAAAGGACAGCTGTGACTTTAGGAGAATCACGGCCTTTTCTGTACATTAAGACTCTCGAACACACCATGGATAGAATATGAAGAACACTACTAAGAAAATTGTAAATAACTAAATGGCTGTCTATGACAGAGGGAGTGGAAGCCCATCTTCCCGTGTGTCTGTCTATCTCTTGTTTCTACTATAGATATGACTGTCTGTATTAGCTCAACCAAAAAAGGAGTTTGTTGTCTTCTAAAGCACTTTTCATCTGCAACTTCTCTTTCCAGGTAAATAGAAAACAATTGGATGCATACGTTTTCTCCTTTTTTCTCCAAGCGGTTGATAATCGCTTCCTTGTTCCACTCACTTGTTCCTTTCCATGTGTTTTTTTTTGTTTTTGTTTTTTTTGCTTGGGCTATTTTTCTGTGACATTTTCAGACTTGTTTTGGTCATTTCACCCTATGACAAAGACTCGATGAAGGAAATTCATGGAAAATATTTGCACATAACCTACTGGGATAAAAAAAGGAACATAACACATCGCAAGCAATACCCTCCATTTCTTAAGCATCCTTTACTGTATCCTACTTTATCCTCGCTCTTAGCTTCTGACAGGAGCCTCTTTGAAAACTGCAGAAATATATGGGAGAAACGTTAGTTGCTCTTAAAGTTGTGGGTTTTATTTTTCAGTTTCCAGCTTCTTTCAAGGAACCCATTGAAACACACTAGTTAACCCAGGTCATGTCAGGACTGTACCAGTGGCAATGAAATGGGTAGGTGAGGTGAACAAAAGGACAGGGTATGTAAGTGTAAATGGAATATAATGGATCACTGAAGTAATACTGAAGTCCTGTCATCCTACCCTTTGTTCCTTTCTTGGGTTGCCCATACAATCAGGCCTTTTTTCCATGTAATACTACTTCTCTAACATTGTGATAGCCAACTAATTCCAAGACCAACACTATCATAACACTGACACTGGCTACTTCAATAAAGCAAAGGATTTGTCAACTTTACAGCAGACAGAAGACTCAAACTTCTCGGTTGTTTGATGAAATAATAAAGCGATACTTTATTGATCCCCATAGGGAAATTCTCTTTTCTCTTGCCCCCCACCCTTCACAGGGAGGTCAGGGACAAATGCAGAGCAGCACCCCACAGCTAGTAGGGATTCAGATACCGGCCACTGTACTAATGAGGAAAACACTTTGGATAGCCTTGCTTCTTGCCTTGAGAACCTCTGGTGAGTCCAAGGTGAGGTCTCTATTAATTCTGCCTGGAAAGATGCTTGATTTTCAGTGGGTATTGAAGAGTATTGAAAGTGTTCATTCATCCCAGTAAGAAATTCTGCTCACTGTGAAGCCACTGATCCTCCTAAGAGATGGATTTCTTTGGGATAACCTTAAAAAGAAAACTGGCCCTGTACAGACTGGCACTTTTTCACATATTTTGTATTTGCGCTACTACACATTGAGTCGGCATCTCTGTTGACTTTACTCACATGAGATGTGGTGGTTGTCACAGTTTTTATAACAGTAAAACAAGTCAGAACTCACTTTAAGGATGTCAATCAATTAGAAATCAACCCCAGTACAGTGTGGGTCATCACATGGAAAACTAAAGTGAGACCATGGTAGACTTGGCAACCTATTACCAGGGGCAGTTAAGTCAATGGACATGCCATATGACTGTGTTTTCACAAAGAAAAGTCAAACAAAGGGGTTAGCGCTTAGTCTAACCAAAAATAAACTGTTTTACTGTGACCTTTTGTTAACCCTTATTTTATCCAGGCAAGTTGATTAAGAGCACAATCGTATCCACTGCAAGGCTCTTTAGGAGCTTCAGGTTGTTGGACAATTACACATCTGCACTGGAGCACTGGGGGTTCAGTGCTTTGCTCAAGGGCATTTTAACAGTAGCTGTTGAGGCACAGGACAGGGTTACTCAATCAACCCAACCTTTTTTCCTAATGTAATACATGACTACAACAATATTAATCGGCAATTGAAAGGGGTGTGGTGTTTTTTCAGTTAATACAATAGTCTGAGGATGTTAGTACATTATCTGGCCATTTATAGCATGGCGGGTTTTATTGAATTTTATTACATTTTCGACAGGCATTTTATTATTTTGACAGGTTATTACATTACTCAGCAGTTATTCCGTTATTAGTTCCACTTTAGTAACCTTCCGGCTGCCATTGCACCCCAGTCCTCTATCATTTTGACAAATAAATGAGCAGGCAGAGATAGGATTTTAAAACTTAATAGAGTAATGGAATAATATTTACTATTATCACTGGAGTGAAAAATTGTGAAAAAGCAGTGAAAACAGCTATGGTAATTGGCAATCTATGGCTTCTGATTTTGGGATCTTCACTTCTTTCTAGTATTTTCTGTTCTACAGATGCATTCAGTCTTTTAAAGTACCAAGTATTTGCACTTTAATGATCCAAACATTTTTCAGCTGTTGGTAGTCAAGGTCTCCTTTGAATTTCGGTGTGGTTTATTGCTCTGGGCTCAGTAGTTGGGTGGTTGGATACTCTAGGATGCTTATTTGGTTTTACAGATCATCAGAGCATGAATGATAATTTTCTCCTGTTGTAAAAAAAAAACATAGTCCATGCAGGGAACGGTTCTTATGGCATTGCGCTTTCAGTACACAATATATATACATACAGCAACATTGTATGATTTAAGGACATTTTGATGTCCATCACTGATTCTTTGACTTGCATGTATTACACTTCCTTATGGGTTGCATATGTCTATAGTGTAGATGTCTTGAGTTGATATTTATCATAGATTCATGCAATGTATTGTGAGATAGCGCAGATGTATGGGCAAGCCAGTCCAAGTTGCACTGAGAGAAAACTGTATGTCTTTGGCTTGTATGACTGTGGGCTGACTGGATGTGTTCGGCCCCATACTGACAACTGGTGTTCTGACAGTAGAAATTTTAGTGTGATTTCTTAGCTGTGATTCTGGACATTATTTTCTTGAGAAGGCCTTATTGCATTTTTGGACATATATTGTGCCCCTAAATGAATGCCTGTGTATTTACAATAACATATCAAATTACCTTTTATTTATAGTCTATATAAGCATTAACATGAGGGTTTCCCCCTGAAACATCTTGCCAGTCATCATCAATATTCACTAATTCTTTGTAATCATAGCCAAGAGTTAATTTTTTTGAATAATTTGTCTACAATAGTCTAACACATTGCTGTATTGGAACTATCTGAAAAATTTGCTGAAAAATGTTCAACCCCAAATGTTATTGGAATATAAGTTAAAAATGAGATGGAGGTTTCTATGTGAGGTCAAGGCTGAATTAAGACTTTCAGTGTGACATGTAAGGTTTCTTCAGTGGCACACACATGGTATGAAAGCTCACACTGTGTACTACCTACTAAATAGTATGCAGTTGAAATACACAGAAAATAACCCATACTTAAAGTCCAGAATTGATCTAATCTAAATTTCACATATAATGATATCATATTATTGATGAGTCTGACTCATGGCAAATATGCTTTTTGAAATTTTCTTAACCCATAAGTAATGAAAATTACTTTTACCACAGTGTTTATAGTGACTAAAAATGAAAAAATGTCTTGTATCCAATAAATCAAAATATAAAAAAAACATAGCCAACATAGGGGTGACAACAGAGGGCACCATACCGCAATTACGGATTGAACCTTTAGAATTTGTAGTCCACTAGAAACATTTATTATTTTGGCACTTTACTGGTAATTATTAGTATTAGTATTAATTATCTAGAATGTTCAATACCGATTCAAAAGTGCACAGTCTGAGCTTTCAGAGATAGCTTTTATCATTCCAATTTAGTGTGATGAATCAAAGCATTTTTATCATAATGTTCAAAGTGTTTTACATCTGATCTGTACTAGGGTTAGACCGATATATAGGTTTGCCGATAGTGGTCTTTTGTCAAAAATCATTTATCGGCCTATGTCATCTATTTCTGATATGATGGAGGTTCCTCCCTGTTTTGTTTTTTTCTTATGTTTTTTACTAGACCAGCTACAGGGGTGGCAATCTGTCAAAGCTTACCTCCTAAAAGATATTTATTAGCATGGGTTTCAATGAAGAGTTTTAGAATCCCATGGTCTAAATGCAGTTTTGGTGGCTCTTTGACCCTGACAAAAATTTAATTCTAGCGGATGCAGCCAATTCTGCACTTTTTTGGCATGAAAATTGTCAAACTTTGATGTTGAATATTGGCTATTGGCAGCTTCAGACCAAAAATTTCCGTATCGGCCTTCAAAAACCCATATCGGTAGAATCCTAGTCTGTACCTGTGAAACCACTTGTTCCATTTCAAACTGTTCAAAAAGTTGACATAAATTGTAATTTTATTCATTAGCTGAAAGAAAGGCATGAGCAGCACGCTGGACGATGAATACAGTGAAATTTAAACAATATTTACTATAAAGTACTGCCCACTGAAATTGTGTCTTGAGTTTTCATCAACACATGGTAATCTATTGCAATGAGGAACCCTTTATGTCTTCCCCTTTTGTGTTTTATGCCAGATCACACAGCATTTGGAAAATGTTGTACATTTTACAATTTTAAACAAACGATACGGATCTCCATGACATTGAAAAATTTGGTTAGGAATAATCAAAATAAACATCCATGCTCTTTGAGAAAATCTCGGCTGGAAAGTGCACAGGTAGCTCTCCCTCAACAACTACTGTCAAGGTGCCCATGAGCAAAGGCAGTTGGTGTCAAATTGCTCTGATTGAGCTGCTCAGTGGCCAAAACACAAGACTGTGGTTGTACTGACAAAGGAACTGGCGCCCATGTTCGAACACAAGGAGGCTCATAATTGTACTTGGTTCCAGAGCACTTTAGGCTAAAGGTTGATTATCAACTTTGTAGTTGTTTCATCAGACCTGAGGCCATATGCTCTGGACCACAGTGTGAAGAGAAGGACTGAGATGTGAACTGGTGGTGAGTTGGATCAGATGGTAGGGGAGGCTGCTGAACGGACCTGGTAAACCCAAACGTGTTGTCAGGTTGTGCTGGGAATGCCTGGTGGAAGACTGCGTTCGGAATGATTTCACTCTCACCTCCAAACAAGCTTCTCCTGTATCCCTGAGGAGGTTGGGGATGCGCATCCAGGATGGACCCTGGTCAAAATGTGGCTGCTAGGAACAGTGGGCAGAAGGTGGTCAGTGCCTGAGGTAAATGCTGAGGCTATCTGGTTGTGTCGTGGTTGACAACGTCTCCTGAATATCGCATGGATTTCAGGAACAGTGCCTTTGGATTGGGAGACGGGTGGTGGATAGGATAGATGGATGTGTGAGGAATCACACTGCTCAGTGTCCCTGGGAAAGCCTATGCCCAGGTGCTGGAAAGAACTCAGAGGAATGCAGAAGCCTGCACTCCAAAGACCCAAATGACTGGAGCTATTGAATGTGCCAGTAAATGTGTGGCTCTAGACATTTGGGTCTTTGGATTGTGAGCCTCCACATTCCTCTGAGGTCTGCTGTTTAATATATAGATAGAGCCAACGCACCATGAAGAAGACAAACTAAGCTTGAGGTAGAAGTTCCTTCTTAAGGTGCTGGAAAGGAGCCAATGGTCAAGCCTCAGATTCAGTAGGAACAATGCAGATTTTGGAGCAGTGAACCAGCCTTTCACGCTCACAGATAATTGAGCGGTCATTTGGAAAAGGCATACGTGTTCCCCTAGGTATCCTGTGGAAGTATGGGGTGCTCAGCCCGCCGCTGAGAGCCATTTGATCCTTATACTCTCAGTGAGAGCTGTCTTCGGATTTTTGGCAATAAATCAAGCTTTTTCCAGGTGGTCTTCAGACTCTGACAAGGATGTGCCTTATCCCTTCTCCCATTTGTGATAATCATAGACAGGATATCAAGGCCCAGGCTAGGGGGTCCTTTTGGCCTCATTGGACTGTGATCTCACTGCACTGGAGCGGTTTGGGATGAGGGCCAGCACCTCCATGTCTGACATCAGTTGGCCTGTCCCATTCAGATGGGGAGTGAGCAGAAGCCCGGATATCTGACTGCTATAGGTGCAGCGGCTGCAGTGATGAGAATTAAAGAGAGCTCAGCCGCAAAGCAAAGCTCTTGATTTACTGGTCCGTCTTTGTTCCAACTCGCAACTATGGTCACAAGTTTTGGAAAGTGACCAAAAGAATGAGATTGTGATACAAGAAGCAGAAACTAGTTTCTCTGCTGGGTGGTGGGCTTCACTCTGATGGGTAGGAGCACAGCGATCCTGAAGGATCTCAGAGTCGAGCCACTGCTCCTCCGTATTGAGAGGGAGCCAGTTGAGGTCCCTCCCTTTGGAGGTGTACCGGGTACGACTGACCGGTAGGAGTTGAGCTTATCCTGACCGGGTCCTTATCCTGACCCAGGTAAGAGGTACCGGTAAGTGTACAAAGACTGCAGCTCGAGCGTGAACAAAGCAGATTCTGACAATATATAAAACAACTAGTAATCCTGCTGAAATGTTTTAAGTGAATTGCTTTCTTTATGTTATTAAACCAACAAGTATAAGTGTTAGCAGAAGTGCTAGTTTTTTTATATATTGTCAGAACCTGCTTTGTTCGCGCTCGTTTATGTGCTAACAGTGTGATTTTCAGACCAGTTGGAGAAGTCATTTCAGAAGCTTCTTCATGATACATTGGACCAATGCACTATTGGCTGCTCACTCATGTCCCTCTATAGCTGAAACCGCTGGTCCAGCAAACAGGAACATGTGTATTATGTATTTATGTAGAGTGACATGTACTGTCTAATGGCCATAGTATATTTTCACTCTCTCTATGCACTGTGTGTGAGGTTAGTTTTAGCTGTACTCTATATTAAGGCTATATAAATCCATCCTGATATTTGTCTTTTTAGATGCACAAGCTGACATGACTGAACTATCTTATTATGGCCAGTACTGCTGTTCTGAACCTTCATCTTTGCTTTCTGTTTTAATTATAAATGCTCATTGGAACCAAGTGTTCAATTGGTTTGCACCACAGTTCACAATGATCCATAACATCTTGCACTTATTGAACAATAAGTCCTGTAATATGGTGAGTCCATCATGAATAATTTATAGATTCCTTAATTATATAAAGCATACCATTTTCATCTGTTTCCCCTGGACTGTTTTGCTTACAGACATTTACAGACACTACTGACTAGTCTGCATTAAATAGGCATCATTTTCTTAAATATAAATATAAATTTGCATATGCTGATATATAGTAATATATCAATATTTAACCAGACAGTGGTCACTGCAAGCATCTACTCACACAAAACCATGTATGTGAGTTAAAGACAGTTAAACACCATGAGTTGATGAGAGAGTGTTTTGATATATGATGTATGTTATGAATGTTCCCTCCAGTATAGATAGAACTGCTTTGAACGAAAACAGTATCACATGCAGTAAGTCCACAGCATTATTATTCATTATGAAAACCTTATCTGAAGAGACAGGAGGTTCCTCCATTTCATTATCGACTCTACATTTCTATAATGTAATGACTACAATAAATACTGTATACTGTATTTAACGTATGTTTATTTGAGAACAGAAAATATATCATGCTGTTCTCCTTAAACAGTCCAATTACTGATGGACTTCAGTCAGTTCTCTCTCTGGAAGGGACTGTTCCAGAGCCTCTTGCTGGAAGGTTTATTGTCAGAGTCCTGAAGGCAGGGGGTTTAGGCTGACCCCAAGCTGGAATGCATGATCTTTCTCCTCTTTGCAGGCATGCCTTCCTCTGGCCCTTCCCTCTGTTTGCTTTTTTCTGAGGCCTTCCGTTCCTTCAGGGCACGGCTGGAGCTGGACTTTCCTCCATTGAATGGTGATATGAGGAAGGCTGGGTTCACTGGTGGGATGATGGAGGACTGGGAAAAAGGCTGACAATCCATGTCCTCAACATCATCGTTGTTCACCGTCTGTCTGATGTTGGAGTATTGGGGATATGGCAGCCATTCCATGTCCTCAACATCATCGTTGAATTTTCTGTTTTTATTTTATTTTATGTTATATAGCCAACCAGTGACACAAAGTAGGCTATGTTTAAAGTTAGTGTGATTCAGCGAGCAGAAGTTCATATTCAAGTTCAAATTCAAGTCCTGATCTCGGTCTGTGTATTTTTTGGTCATTCTATTTTCTTTTCAGAAACAACAGAAACAACAACAGAAAAATTAATGGTGATTTGATTTTCATTTCAAAATGAAAAATGGAAATAGAAGGCAGATTTTGTTTTCCTGGTCAGGGACGGCAGATAGCTACAACATTTATAAAGGACGTGATTCTCCTTTTCTCCTTTGTGAAACAGAAAATAAAATAGCTAGAAAACAAAAACGAAAAAAGCCTGTTTTGGAATTAAGAAATAGCTGCTGCTGTGCGTCTTTCAGCTCCAGAGGCTTGGAGAGCGGAAATGAGAGAGAGGCAGAGAAGGAGCAAGAGGGAGGCACTGTTCAATTCAGTAATAATAATAGTAAACTTTATTTCTGATAGAAAATATGTTCAAAGAACATTTTTCTAATCATCGTCCCATCTGGAACAACTTCAGTTTCCTATTCCTGCGTGCTGCAAAAGCTCCAACAAGTTCATCTTCGTCCTCATCCTTTTTTCTGCATGCAGGACTTTTATTCTCACTAAATCATACAGTAATGTGGAAATAAGAATATTGCACATATCGGATGATAAATTAGACCTACTCATATGTGATCAATCAACAAGTGCACAGTTTCAAGATGAACGGCATGTGAGCAGTGTTTTCTAAATCTGAAGAAAAATTTGCGTGGCTTCTCGCAAAAAGTCATGTAACTTATGAATGGATTCATGTAAAACCATCAAACTTTGTGACCAATCAGCAGACAGAAGAAGAGGCAAACCCTCCATTAATGGCCCATTCAAACAACATGGAGGCACTGGAGAGCTTATTTTTGGTTTAGAAATAACCATCCTGCCAATTTTTCCAAAACTTGGTCCAGTGGTAGAAGGGCAGCACTAATGGAAACTGACTGGCTAAAATGCTTAAAAGTGGCAAGAATTTGAACAGGCAGATCTCATGTCCCATCTCAGGTACAGTCATGGAAATGTGAAACAAGTTGGTAATGTGGCATGGAAAAAATTATTACTTTAGGTGAAAATATGACATGGAACTGGCATATACTGACAATTGCATAGTGTTGGCGGAGGCTCGGGCTCTACTGAGTGCCATCTAGTTCTGCCTGTTTTAATGATAAAGTGATACTTTATTGAGTTCCATAGTGTGTGCCCTCTCCTTCACAGGGGCTCAGCTACAGAACAGCAGTCATGGATCTGGTAGATTCAGTGTCTTGCTCAAGTACACCTCAGCAGGGCAGATGCTTGCCGACACGGGGCTTGAACCCAAGTCCACTTTTCCCTTTAGTAAGTTAGCCCTGCGTCTGTAAAACGTCGCTGTGGGCTTAAACAGCCTTTACACTGCCTGTGGCTACAAGGCGTAACCAGTAATAGCGCTACTAGACCTGTAGGAGGCAGCAGTCCGCTTGAGATGTATCTAGTCAGCCCAGCAAAATCCCACGAAGAAGGAGCGACCTGGCTAGTAGAGTGGAAAAAAGGAAACAGGGCTGAGGAACTACTCCTGTTTACAACAACATTATGGAGCCAAAATGGATAAATACCATTTGCAACTGTGTTTTATTGACTGGATTCACGTTATGTGTTGTATTTGGTGAGTAATGTACCCTTAGCTGGGAAACATTTCCATTTGTAAATGTTTCATCTTGAGCTAATGTGTTGGGTTGGATGTCAGGTTAGCTAGCTAACGTTAACGTTATCTCGCATCTCTTGTACGGAGAGACCTCCACGCTAATCTGTATTCAAAAATCATGCACATCAATGTGGCCTCGCTTATCGGCAAAGATGTATACCTGATGGAACATGGTTTAAAACCATTTACGAATTATTATTATTCTGGTAAATTCGGCATAGAGTTGATCCGCCAAGCAGTATTTTAAATAAATAAAATCTCAACAAGAATTGGTTCACACTGTTGGCTACCGCCCTTCGTACTGTATTTTGGTAGCGTATGACGGTGGGAACAACAGGCGAACGAAGTGATACAAATTAAGATTTTGTTGAAATAAGAGTTGCTGGTTCTGTTGTTTTTCTGACGAATTGAAGAATGTCTCTTAACAAAACAGAAAAGCTTTTAAGTCATGTTGTACCACGTAGGTAGGTTTGCCGATAAACAATGTCACATAAAAAGGCCAGTATTTTGAATGGAGTTTGGCGTTAGTTCTGTCCGTATCAGGGCTAATCAGTAGCTTGGTAAGCTAACCTGACACACAAGTTAACGTTTTTCACAGCAATGAACAGCATAATTTATTTTTTACCCTTAACAAACAATTACCTAGCGCTAGTTAACATACAGGTGTTTTATAACATTTATAATGTTAACACTGCCGTCTTGCAGGTAGCTCGATTGTTAGCTAGCTACCTGGCTAACGCTAGCTTTTGCAACGTAGATAAATCACTTGGCTGGGTGGTAATGATGGGTAACATTTTCCTAATCCAGATAGTAAAGGGACTAAAACACATAATTATGCAATTTCAGATACAAGTAACAACGGCAGTACATGCACATAATTTTGTCTTAAGAACAAGATTGCACTGACTTGCCATGACCATATTACTGGTCCAATAACACTAATAATGGCTTAAAATTTGTATGCACTATTGCTACTGCTAATGGCTAGCTGTTTACCCAGCACTTGACAACGTTACAAAAGTAACAAAACATTCACATAAACACTACGTCTAAACCATAATATAGAAATGATTTGTACTCCATTAAGATTCACTCAGCAATTACAGAATTAGCACAAGACTAACTCATTGCACCAAATGGGATTTAATTTGATTTAGTGGATTAAAGATCCAGTTGATGACCAATCATATAATTTCCACCACCACCTGAAAATCAACAGCTTGAAGACTACAACCCAGAGCAAAAATTGTATCCCTGAAAGTTGGATACTACAAAAAAAAAAATGCATTGGAACACACTTTTTTCATAGCACACACCTTCCGGGTCCATTTGAAACTGAGTGGCAGTAACATGAAGTTTGGACAAGTGGGCTGCTCGCTGTCTGGTTTGAACCCCTTGCTGGGAAAATCTGGGTGGGGGAAGTGCATGAGAAACACTTCCTTCCTTTCCTTAACAACTATTGTCAAAGTGTCCTTGAGCAAGGCACTTCCTTCAACTGCTCAATCCACAAGTACTAGCTAGTGACTGATTGCTGACTCCTTTCCAGCTGGAGACTATTTTTTTGTGATCAACTTTTTTATTTATATAAAATTCAATTAGTACAATACACAGTGTTAAAGAATAATGGGTAACAGTATTAAAACCCCTACCCACCCATCATTCCCCAACCCCTAAGCCTTGCTACCAACCAATCCCAACAAAGGAAACAGTCCAACACCTTACCCAGACAGATCTACATAATGGGAGAAAGGGAGGAAAAAAAGGGGAATGGGGGCATACCTAAGCAGCTAGATAGATAGACTTATCATGGACTATATGTCACAAAGGATATTGTAAATAAGTTGTGTACAGTCAGCGAATCATATTATGTGCATTGTGTGATGAAAAGGTGCCAAGACCTAGTATGTTCTTTTACTTTGTCAGCCAGATACACCCAAGCACTGATGGGTTGATGTTTAGCGTCATGAAGTCTTACTACTGGCGGCTCCATGTGTACTATAGAAGAACTGTAACCATTGATTGTGAGTGAGAGAATGTGGAGGTTGCCATTGAAGGGCTAACAGTGTTTTTGGCCCCTGTCAAACCAGGAAATGGGGTGAGCGTCTGCTGGAATGAAAGATTTAAAGATGAGTCACCATTTAGAAGCAGCAGTTTCGGGCAATATGGCACTTCAGTTTCATGTAGGTCAGATAACAGCAGTTTTCAACCTCGCCACCCCCGGACAATTCCAATACGTGTGCCTAAAATTTGGCCATCAGAAATTGGGGAAGGATGTGTGCCAGAGAAGAGAGCTTTGCTCCTGTTGCATCACATCCAATCTGAGAGAGCTATTGTGAGGGGAAAAAAGTGAAACTCAGGATTCTGTGTTTGTAACGGTGCATGTTAAACAGTAACTAGACACTCCCAACACTGATAAAGGTGAACATGAGTGCAATACCACATACGGACTCACATATTGCCCTTGACAGTTTGATTCAACTCGAGGTGACACGCCCCACTGAAAACTGTCAGGGACAATTTATTATTAATATCAATAAGCCACAACAGGCCATGGGATATTGAATTCACAGTTGAGCTGCGTAGTCTGCTCGTCACACAGATAGTCATCATTCTGTTTGGTTGTTGTTTGCTGGGTTCCAGTTCCAATTTGGTGGTAAATTAGGGGAGTTTACATTTGTAACTCGAATCCTCTAAGACGGAACTCATAATTAAACTGGAGAGTAAACCATACCATTTTTGAGGTAAAAACAGTAAAATACTAGTAGTCATACTAGTAATTAAGACTTGTATATAGTCAGAAAGCATGAAAAGACAAAAATGTGTTAATGTGTGCAAATATTGTGAGATGGACTGAATGCTAATTTTTGAAGACTCATGATATTTAGGAAAGAAAAAATCTGATCATCATTAATTAAGCAATTTATTCCTCCTCCTTTCTTAATCTACTCTTAAGATTGCTGTGTTAACTTTCACAGCAGCGCTAGTGGTAGTGTAAAATTTCCACGTAGAATGCGTTTACACGACATGCCAGTCCCAGATGGGTGAGGCGAGGCAAGATGCTGCATTTAAGGTACGCAACGGAAGACAGAAGAGGAGTTCCTGCCTCGTTTCCCCTACTATTAGTAATGTGTAGCCTACATTAATCTGGTCCTGCGCTCAGATGTCTAGTAGCTCCCGTGTCGTGGGGTCCAATTTTCAGACATTTTTAAAACAAAAAAAAAGTTAGTCACTTCTCCGGTTGTCAAACTTTGAACTCTTTGAAACAAATGCTTGCTGTGAGAAAGTAGCAGAATGGAATACGTCAGCCCAGAGTCTCTTGTGATTGGTGAAAGCGTGTCCAAGCGTATTACGAAAGACTGTCATAACACTGGCGTCGCAAAGGAAGATTCCCTGGAATTTGGCCCACGTCTTGAGGGGCAAAATTGCCGGATCAACTTTTCCAAAATATCGACTCTGGCTCCCTTTCACACATGACCCCGACACAAAATTTCCAAAAGATTTCTGGGTGAAGCTGCATGTGTGAAAGAGGGTATAGACTTATGGCCCTAAATGCACAGTAAAGTACACCAATTTGGAATTCATTACAATAGAATTTTACAATATTCTGATGTGATGAATAAATTTCTCCTCTCACCATAATGAATGCATAGAATGTAAAATTCAGAAAGAGCTTGTATGGTGGCCATCTTGACCTCTCACAGTCAAAACTTCCATGCAGAGCTGACACTGCAAAAGCCTACATGGAAATCATTGAGCGACTACACTTGCAGACATTATCAGGGATTGCTATTATTCATTTTCACCATAAAGCACAGCTGGCCATAATCTGTGCTCACATCCACGGATTACCTATGTTTATAAAAGGTTTAATCATCCCTAATCAAACTAATTGACATCTGAATAACACTAGGATGTAAAACTAGGGATTGGAGAAAAATGCCTAGTGATGGCTTGAAATGTTTCTTTACAAAGACAGAGGCAATTTTAAAAGCACATCCTACTTTTAAAGTGTATGCAGAATTGTGCATTTTTTAATCTAAATGTAAATTTGTATTTGTAAACTAGATTTGTAGACTAGGTTTCCCAGCTGACAGCTGGGAAAAAACCATATGACAGCTTGGGAAGTCATGCTGTCCGTCTGACCATGCAGCTAATGTTGGTGTGATGTTTCCATAATTTATCATTACTACACTTGGTGTCTATGGGAAGCTCTTAAAGCTGCACTGGGCATCTTTGAGGCCCCAAATAGCAGTGAGAGGTTAACGTGTTGAATATTTGAAAGTTTGAAGGACTTCATTACCTGTAAGGTGATGTCAGAAAAAGTATATGTCTTAGTATCTGGTGGGGTGGAGGTGGTTCGCGCTCAATTCAGCTTTCTCTGAACGGAGCGCTTGTTCGTTGCTGTTTAGGAGACACTTTGGGATTTCACTTTTAAGTTTTCATTCGTCACTTCATGTGTGGAGAAGATTTCCCACCAGTGACCATACTGACACCAGCATTTAATTTGGGCAAATAGGATACAGTGTCTCAATTAGTGGTGATGGAACGGCGCATTTCTGTTGTGATTTAGGTTGTCCAGCTTTAACCTAAATTGATTCTACTGCAACATTTTGAGTGGATTTCACATAAGTATGCATGAATAAGTATTATCATCCTGGGTTTTATAGAGCACTGTGATGGACTGGCGACCT
Source organism: Centroberyx gerrardi (assembly GCF_048128805.1). Taxonomy (NCBI): domain Eukaryota; kingdom Metazoa; phylum Chordata; class Actinopteri; order Beryciformes; family Berycidae; genus Centroberyx; species Centroberyx gerrardi. Next base: position 28,723,859 of record NC_136007.1, on the reverse strand, counting down.
GTCCAGGGTATTTCCCTGCTTTTCACCCAATGTATGCTGGGATAAGCTCCAGCCCGCCATGACCCTGAGTAGGACTAAGTGGGTAATGGTTTGAATATGGGTATGAATGGGTTTGAATAGTTTTAGTGTTGCATCTTCTAAATGCTTTTAAGAGGCTTTTCCACCTTGCTAAAAATACAATTCTGGGGGAAACATTGACCCGATGTATTTTTTTGGCATGAAAAAGGTCCAGTTTGGAGATACTTAACATCCAGTCCAAAATATTAGCTGTCAGCAGCTTCAATCTAAACAAATATTGCTACCAACCTTAAAAAACAGATCAGTCGATCCATAGATTCTAGCACTCTGCTTCATATTAGTAACTAAAACCAGGACACTTCCCTTCCCTGTTCCCTCATGTCGTCAACAGGTACAAAACCCACGTCTGCGATCGACATGTATGCGCCCACTGAAGTGATCGTTGAGAACGGCACCACGGGAATCCTTAAATGTTCTTTCAAGTCCACAGATCTAGTCACCGGCGGCGCCACAGTGACCTGGAGTTTCCGACCGAGTCGATCCGACACTCCGTCCTCTGTTTCTCCGTTCTCTGTAAGTCCAGCCTGGTCTTATCTGCTCTGTGAAGCTTTCCCAAAGCTCCAGGATGTTTTCCTACTATTGTCTGACACATGAAGAGGGTTTAGCTGCTCCTCAGGTTAAATGGTCAACATAATAACAAGAGCACAGTTGGCAAGTCCTCCCAATTTGATTTTAATACAGTGGGTCACAGTTTTAATATAGAAACAATTTCAATGCTATACATTTATTGATATAAATCAATACATTTTAATCTTTTAATAGGATTTATTTTTCTTTTATTCTTGTGTTGTTTTTGTTTTCTTTCATCAGATTTTATTTTGAAGTATTATGCTTCATATGTTTTATCTCCTCATTATGGGTTTAACTTTTCTTGTTTATTCTTTAGTGGAAGGAACTTTGCTTTTGCAGAACTCCACTTTTAGATTAGTGCTACAGTGTTTGTT